>NC_086111.1:21155107-21438671 GCF_963921235.1 Mobula hypostoma
GCCTGACAAACTTCAGCTTGCCCTTGTGGTGCCCCAAGCCAGGATGTCCTCCACCTGGTCCAAAAGTGACCCTTCACCAAGATCCGAGACAGCTTTGCCATGGTCTATCGAACTGGAGGAGTGGCTTGACAAAAAACATTTAGAAGTGTGAAGAGAAAAATATCTGCCATATGAAACAATAATGTAATTCACTACAAGCTATATGAACTAAGTAAATGGCATATGACCCTCCCACGTCATAAGGAAATGCCTCACTACAGTAAAACAAAGTAGACACAGTTCCCTAGTCTCCTGTATTTTGTTTTTGGTTTATTAATCAACTTACAAAACATAGCATCTGCCTATTCACCCACACTCTTCTGCCAACACCATGACAGAAGTTGCTCTGGGGAAAGTTGTGAAAAGCTGGTGATACTAAATTTACACTTTCCTCTCCATACCAGGTAACTTGAATGGAAATAGAAACTGTGGGGAGTTATTATGCAGATAACCAGCAAATAGGTCTAAATTAGATAGGGATCTTGATTGGCCTGAATTACCTATTTTTTTGTTGTATTAATCTATAGTTCCATCACTCATGGAGCAGATTAGATGGGTCAAATGACCTAATTATGGTCCTATGTCCTATGTCTTATGTCTTATGAGCTCCAAGAGCCAGATAACTTTGTTGAATCTGTTACATATTCCGTGAACAAGAACAACAACTGAATAGTACAATTAAACATTTTTACTGAGTCAGGTTAGTAATGCTGCAGACTGAGCAACGTACAGTGTGGGAGCCAGTAACTGGGCCCGCCAAGACAAAACACAAGCGCACTTGAAAATCCGTGCCAAGTGAGTGCCTCTTGTACGTAGGAGGCCCAATTGATTTACCGCGCGATCGATCGGCCGCATGCAGACTTGCCATAATTTTCACAATTGATCTGATATGGCGCAGAATCAAATTGACCTACAGAAGCACAATAATTTTCTGGCACCATGCCCAGCTGGCTGTTCTTCAGTATTTGCTGAGCTATTGGAGGACAGAGAAAATGCTGGGCAAGATTGGGAGCAATTGGGTGCGCAGACGCACTGGCCCCAAAGGGCCTGTAACCGTGCTGTATCTCTAAATTAAAATTAAATTAATGTCCATGTTCCAGCTTGTTCTTCAAGTATCATCTAAGAGAGACATCCTACAACAGTAATGATTTGTGGCAATCAATATCTATTGATTAGTCTTCAAACTAACCGGGCAGCAGTTTGAGGAAAGCCTTGTTCTGGAGAGCTATAAAATGAGTCGGTCTAAAGTCACCAGTTCTATGAGAAGTTGCTGCAGAGTTGATAAACTGTTGAATGCTTGTGTGACCTAGACAATAACCTCACCCACTGTGGAATGAGGTGTATCTCCAGTGCAGAACATGGAATAGTAATCTCCATTCTTCCTTGCAGATGCACAGACCTGTTGTAATCCCTTGCATCCCCTGTTTGAGATTTGGTTGTTTTCGTGCCTTCATCACCTCACTCCAGACATTGCACGGAGAGAGTGCTAAGGATATTGCCTGGATTAGAGGACTTCAGCTATGGGGAGACAATGGACAGGCTGCACTTGTTTTTCCTGAGGGAAAGGAGTTTGGGGACCACTTCTTCGAGCACCTTCTCTCTGTCCACCACAACAGTTTGAAAATCCTGATGACCACCCATTGTAAATCAGCTTCCGATCCCCACACCAACACGACCATCCATGTTCCCCTCAACTACCAGGATGAGGTCTAACACGAGTTGAAGGAGCAACAATTTATATTCTGTTTTGGTAATCCCCCCAACCTGACGGCATCAACATTGATTTCTCTCTTGTAACCACTCCCATCTGTTTTCATTTCTCTTCCACTCCACTCCATTTGTTTTCCCTCATTCCTGTGGACCCTCTTCCATTCTCTTCCTCTCCCCCACCTTCATGACCTCCCTCTCGTATCCCAGCTCCTTCCCTTTATTCCATGGTCCAATATGCTCCCCTATCAGATTCCTTTATCAGCCTTTTGCATGCATTACTAAATGACAATAAAAGAGGACTGCGTGTCCTCATAATCTAATCTTCCACTTCTTCCTTGAGTCTCATATCTTTCCCCTTCATTGCCAGTCCCCTCTCTCTCTCATCTGGACTCACCTGTTATCTGCCAGCTTGTGCTCCTGTCCCTCCCCGCACCACCTTTTTTTATTCTGGCTTTTGCCCTCTTCCTTTCCAGTCCCGATGAAGAATCTCAACCCTTAATGTCAACTGTTCGTTTCCTTCCCTTTACACTACTTGACCTGCTGAGTTTCTCCAGCATTTCAATGTGCTGCTCTAGAATTCCAGTATTTGTTGAATCTCTTGTGTCTCTTTATAAGAGGCATAGGTAGTCTGGAGTCAAGATCTTTTCCCCATGGTAAAAAGTATCACAAGAGGGCATAGTTTTCTGGTGAGGCGAAGGAACTTTAAACAGAATTGGAGGTGCAGACTTTTTACACAGAGAATGGTTGATTTCTGGAATGCATTTTCTAAGTTAAAGTAGAGTCTGTTGTCGTATGCACATATGACAAAGCCATATATTCACGTACCTGTGCAGGTGCAATGAAAAACCTACTTGCAGCAGCATCACAGGATCATAGTATTCACAAGGTAGGAAAAAAGGCAAGCATAAAGCATACATAATTTTTACAAAAACAACACACACTGAGAACAAAAATTAAAACAGAGCCCATTTCATTGCAAAGTAATCAAAGTGGTCATAGTGTTACTAAACTACAGTGATTATGGTTTTGCTTGGTTCAAGAATTGAGTAGTTGAAGGGAATTAGCTGTTCCTGAACCTGGCGGTGTGGCTTCTGGACCTCCTGCCCGTGGTATATGCAATAAGATGGTATGACCTGGATGTTAGGGGAACTTTGATGACCGATGTTGCCTTCGACAGGCAGTGTCTCCTGCAGACGGTGGCAGAATCAGAATCAGGTGGTGCAATTATTTCATTAACAGGTACTCAGATTGACATTTATGTAACTAGCCAAGACATAAAAGAATTGCAGGGAAAGGGGATCAGTGTAGATGGACAAAGAGATGGCCATTGGCACATGAACCAAAGAGCCAGCTTCAGTACTGTCCAGCTCTATGGTCCAATGACATTTTCATTCTGTTTTTGGCCATTGCTTTCTACAGTTTGTTTTATCTATTTGGAACAGCCAGCTCAAAATCACACCATTCAATAATAAGATATAATTGGCAAAATGTGCAGAAGACCAGTTACACTTGGTCACAACTCAACAGGTATCATAACCGCAGAGCACCAAGTATAGTTGTTCTCATTTCTTCAATGCAGAAGCAATTGGCTTGAAGCTGTCCCACAGAGAACACACAATGAGGGGCATGTAGATTAAATAGTCGAGTTAGTTAGAAGTTTGGTCATCAGAGGGATCAAGTATCAGACTGCCTTTTAGACAGTTTGTGATAAACAGAGAATACTTGAAAGCAGCATCTGTTGGGAGAGAAACAGAGTTAATGCGACCGTTCACCAGAACCGTGCGAAAATTTGAAAAGCTCAAACTTGCAAAGAGTTAGACACCAAGCTGCCAAATTGGTTTCTGACTACCAAACGGAACGTAGAACACTATAGCACTGTACAGGCCCTTCAGCTCATGATGCTGTGCCAATCTTTTAATCTATTCTAAGGTCAATCTAATTCTTCCCTCCAACATAGTCCTCCATTTTTCTATCATTCATGTGCCTATCTAAAAGTTTCTTCAATGTCTCTGATGTATCTGCCTCTACCAGCGCCTCGGCAGTGTGTTCCACTCACCTACCCACTCTGTGCAAGGCACTTACCTCAGACATCCCCCCTACACTTTCCTCCACTCACCTTAAAATTATGCCCGCTCATATGAGCCACTTCCGCGTCTCTGACTATCCACTCCATCCATGCCTCTCATCATCTTGTACACTATCAAGTCACTAAACAAAATCATAGGCACACAAAAGACTGCAAGCATGAGTATAGTGTTGAGACTCTTTGAAGTTTGAAAAGTCAAGCAGCGTTTACTGCAAGAAGTGCTTTTTCAATTAATAACAAGCTGCCATTAATTTCCCGGTTTGTATCCTCACATTGTTTAGTCTTTCCCCCACCTAAATGATCTTCAAAAGGCCTTTGGGCAAACTGCATTTTGATCCCAAACTGGTTGAGAAGCATTAATCCAAACACCTTGTGGTCATGAAGATGGAGGAGTTGTGATGGGCCAACTTGCCTGCAAGTTAGAAGTAACCTAGAGGGAAGAGAAGGAAAATGACAGACAGTTCCAGCAGATACAGCTCCAGAAATACCATTGTAGATCCAACAGACAACCAGTTATAGGACTGTAGATTTTGTCGGTCACTTGGTGTTCCTCTGGGCAGTAGCCTTCTTAAGTGGGGTCCTGAGGTGAGTAGAGAAGGTGCTTTCCCACACCTGATGGAGGATGACAGTAATTCCAAAACAAAATGTAATGGGAGTTCGCTTACTAGCGGAAGGCAGATGCCTGAAGCTTGAGTAGGACCTGTTTAAATGCTAGGCTAGATCAGGTGAAGCAATGGTGAGTGGAGGTGGGGGTGGGGATGAATTGACATCAGGAGGAAATATTATGTACGTGCAGCTACAGGATCAGCACTGTGCTCAGTAGCCACTGAGCTCAGCCACAGAAAACTCTGTCAGGTCTTGCATAGTTCATCCACAGTGAGTGGGTCGCCGGTCAGCGTGGTTATTATGCATTGCCATTGCAAAGTTGCCCTCAGGTATTGGTGGTTAAGTACGACGCCCTTTGGTCTTTCCATCCAGCCAATTGACCTGAGCAAATCAAAGAGCTGGTGTGAGAGTGGAATCACACTGAAAGCCCAGACAGCAGTCTTACTCCCTTCCTCTCTAAAGGCACACCAGTTAATTAATTGGGGCTTTAAACCCTCCTTAGAAGTGCCCTGTAAAATCAGCTATTAATCTACTCCAGTATAAAAACAGTAAGCTCAGCACCATCACTGCCAATCTGAACCTGACCAATATACTTGTTAAAAGTTCCTCTAAGCTGATTCCTAGCAACATACACTCAGTGGCTGCTTTATCAGGTACACCTGTACACCTGCTCATTAATGCAAATATCTAATCAGCCAATCATGTAGAAGAAACTCAATATATTAAAGCATGCAGACATGGTCTAGAGGTTCAGTTGTTGTTCAGACCAAACATCAGAATGGGGAAGAAATGTGATCTCAGTGGCTTTGACTGTGGAATGATTGTGGGTTCCAGATGAGGTACCTCAGAAATGCTGATCTTCTGGGATTTTTGTGTACAACAATCTTCTCAGTTTACAGCGAAAAACAAAAAAAAAAATCCAGCAAGTGACAGTTCTGTGGGCAATAACATCTTGTTAATGAGAGAGATCAGAGGAAAGTAGGCAGACAGGTTTCAAACTGACAGGAAGGCAACAGAAACTCAATTAACTACAACAGCAGAAGGCCTCACTGGGTCCCACACCTGTATCTAATAAAGTGGCCACTGAGTGTCCCATTAATCATGTG
The DNA here is from genome assembly GCF_963921235.1 of Mobula hypostoma. Taxonomy (NCBI): domain Eukaryota; kingdom Metazoa; phylum Chordata; class Chondrichthyes; order Myliobatiformes; family Myliobatidae; genus Mobula; species Mobula hypostoma. The sequence goes on from NC_086111.1 coordinate 21,160,655, forward strand.
GATATTTCCTCTGAAGTGGCGCAGGGTTGCAGCAGTGACTACCACTGCCACACAGCTCCAGTGACCCCAGTTCAGTCCTGACATCGGGTGCTACCTGTGCAAGTTCTCCCAGGCAGGTTTCCCTCGTACACTCCGGCTTCCTCCCAAATTGTGCTAGCCTGCATGTTAACTGGCCATTGTAAATTCAGTGGTGGTTGAAAGTAGAAGTAGAATTAGGAGGAAGTGTTGCGGGAAGGAGAGGTGCTGATGGACATGTGTGAAAGAATAGGTAAATGTGAAATAAATGAGGGAATAGGATTCATGGGAATGATCTGGGGGGCAGCCTAGACTTGATGGGTGAATGGCATCCTTCTAGTCTAAGTGGCAACTTTATTAGGTACTCCTAAATGTAATAAAATGGCCACTGAGTGCACATTCATGGTCTTCTGCTGCTGTTGCTCATCCACTTCAAGGTTCAACATCTTATGCATTCAGAGATGCTCTTCAGCACACCACTGTTGTAACACGTGGTTATTTAAGCTACTGTCACCTTCCTGTCAACTTGACCAGTCTGGCCATTCTCCTCTGACCGCTGTCATTAACAAGGCACTTGTCCCACAGCCTGACACTCACTAGATGTTTTTCTTTTTTCACACCATCCTCTTGAAACTCTGGGGACTGTTGTACATGAAAACCCCAGGAGATCAGCGGTTTCTATGAAATTCAACCCACCCTGTCTGGCACCAAAACTCATTCCATGGTCAAAGTCTCTCAGAACACATTTCTCCCCCATCCTGATGTTTGTTCTGAATAACAGCTGAACCTCCTGACCCTGTCTGCATGTTTTTATGCATTGAGTGGCTGCCACATGATTGGCTAGTTAGATATCTGCATTAACGAGCAGTTGTACCGGTGTACCTAATAAAGAGGCCACTGAGTGTATATCGCAGTGAGATAGAAAATCTAATTTACAGAGAGACTATTTCTATAATATATTCAAGCTGCTGAATCCACCTGGCCTGCCCTGATCCAACCAAACCCATGAAGCATGGATGCAGGTCAGTTAGTTGGAATGCAGATGCTGGAAACCTGAAATAAATGCAGAAAACAGTAGAAATACTCGGCAAGTTAGGCAGCATCTGAGGAGACAGGAACAGAGTTAACATTTCAGGTTGATTCATGTTTGTTATTTTTATTTCTGAAACCTAAAGTTTTATCTAAACTTTTGTTATAGAGTCATACAGCACAGAACAGACTCTTTGGCCCAATTGGTCCAGGCTGACCACAGCATCCTCCCTGCTAGTCTCAGTTGCCCTCATTCGGCCCACAGTCCTCCAAACCTCCCCCTCCATATATCTATCCAAATGCCTCTTAAATGTTGCAATTGTATCCTCCTCAACCACCTCATCTGGCAGCTTGTTCCCGAAACTCACTACCCTCCAGACTGGAGAAGGTCAACTGCACAAGCCAAGGGGCAGGCAAGCCAAAACGGAGGACATCTTCCAGCTGAAGGCACATCTGTCCCAGAGCAGGTCAACAGGAGGTACCCCAAAGAATGATTCCAGGTATTCTGGGCACTCAAAGACCTACACAACAATTGGGTAGGCACCGACTCTAAAGGCCCCAGCTCGCCCAGTGACCCCGGTGCCCCGGTAACTGAAGTGCACATCCCTCCCACCTCGGTCCTGCAGCGTCTCTCCACGCCACAGATTTCTCTCCTATTTCTTTACCCGCACCATAACGAGAGTCAGCCCTGCAATGAGCAGACAAACTGAAGCCCCTTGTCAACTCGTGATGTACAAAAGTCAAAGAAGTCGACTGATGACCTGTGGAGATGGAATGCCCATGGCACACAGCTGCACAATACCGAGTGACCTCTGAGAGAACCCCCACCACCGCAACATCACAGGGAGGAATAGAGTGTGAACGGTTGCAACCCAACACCCCCAATCTCTAGCTGGGAAAACCAGCAAGCGCAGCTTTCCAAACACAATTTTTATTAAATTTTGGAAATCTTGCAGTTCCTACTTGTAGCCAGATGCAAGCTAAACCCAACAGAACTGCATTTCCGTGGGTCCTAGGAACCACAACCAGGCCACAGAGCTGCCCCGCACCTAACAACCTCCTTCCCTCAATTACCTTTCCAAATTCCTAATCTGTGTCTGAAAAAAAAATCTTCACAGAGGCCTGACCTCCTGGGGAGTTAAGAAACCTCTCAGAGCAACTAGAAAAGTGAGCACTAAGCCACGCTTTTGGAAAGTAACTGTCACAAAGCCTTGCTCATCTGGCCTCATGCCTCCCCTGCATCAGCCAGCTGCTGCTTCTCCCTCTCAGCCTGTGATGGCCTCCTCTCCTTTCATTACCCTGCGGCCTGGTGTCTGTCCAGTTTAATTTGAGGATACTGAATTGCTGAAATTCTCCACCCCAGAGGGAGATGGAGGCCAGATCACTAAGAGTATTAAAGAGGATGTAGATACATAGCTGAAAAATTAAGGAATTGAGGCTTATGGGGAGCTGGTACAGAGGAGGACAATACAGACCACCCACGATCATGCAGGGTGATGGGGAAGGCTTGAGGGGCCAGGTAGCCTACTCCAGCTCCCACATCCTTGTATGAAGCACCTTGGGATGTTTTATGCATTCAATTATTACAAAAAACTTGAATATATAGCATTACAGCACAGTACAGGCCCTTCAGCCACGATGTTGTGCCAACCTTATAACCTAATCTAAGATCAATCTAACCCTTCCCTCCTACATAGTTCCCCATTTTTTAAAACATCCAGATGAGTTTCTTAAATGTCCGTAATGAATCTGCCTCTACCACAACCCCTAACAGGCCATTTGTCACACTTGGCACTCTGTGTAAAGAGCTTACCTCTGACATTCCCCCCCACCAAGACTGTCTTCCAATCACCTTAAAATTATGCACCCTGAGAATTTCTGCCCTGAGGAGAAGGCTCTGGCTATATGATCACTTCTCCCAAGACCAGCTCCTTATTTGTATTTCACTGAAAATTGAACTGAAGTACTCAGTTGGCTAATTTGGGATCTAAATTCACAGACTCAGGATTTTTGTTACAGTATTGAGACAGTTAGTCTACTACTATCATCCAAAGGGACAGGAGAGGGGAAAACAGTATTGGATGCACTATCTTCCTCTGGGCTTCGAGGAGGCTTTTTTCCCTCATTGTCTCGAACCGTTGCTGGACAAAACAGTGACTGGGGTGAGAGGACCAGCTAATATACCAATAAGTGTCAGCGTGAGGTGAGGGCAGAAATAACAGGATGGAGACAAGGTTTAGATTAATGATGCGCTCTCGGAAGGAACAGAAATAGTTATCAATTCATTTTGTTAAGTCTAGCAATCTGGAATTAAACCAAAAATAATGAGCAGAACAAGGTACTTAGCACAATTACAGCTACAGCTGCATCTGGACGCAGACAATAGCAGACACCTGCAAACAATTAAAAACCAACCACTCCGAGGCTGACACAAATCAGTTGCAATTGAATGTTAAATAAATGACATTTTTTTGACAAGCCTCTGTCTGCTTACTGCAAAGTATCGTAACTCACACTTATGTCTGCAATTTTAACTCTTTTTTTCCCTGATCAATGCTTATCTCTCTGGGAAATTGTTCAGTGCTCCAATGTCTATCCATGCAAACTCTTGATCTGTTCATTTCCCACTTTGTTTCTTTTCTATAGGAATTAATCAATCCTTAGCACTCGCCTTTATTGATCAATGAATCATGGTAACATCAATAGATAAATACCAGGAGGACCATTACCAACAGTCATCTGTAAAATTACCTCTATTGCAATGACATTCCAATTGACTTATCTCAATGCAGCAAAGCAGAAATAAGCTATTCCCTACACATACCAGAGAGTGGTGAATCTGTGGAATTTGTTGCCGCAGAAGGCTGTGGAGGTCGATTCATTGGGTACATTTAACGTGGAGGTTGATAGGTTCTTGATCAGTAAGGGCATCGAAGGTTACGGGAAGAAGACAGGAGAATGGGGTTGAGAGGAAAGTAAATCAGCCATGATTGAATGGTGCAGCAGACCCGATCGATCAAATGGCCTAATTCTGCTCCTGTGTCTTGTGGTCTTATTGCCAGCCTAGAATGAGACGCAAAGGTCACCCACAATGTTGTGCCAAACTAATTAAACTACTAATTAAATGCCTAACTAATGTATTCTGCCTAAACAATGGCTATATCCCACCATTATTTGCACATTCATATGCCTGTCTAAGAGCCTCTAAGATCTAAGAGATCCTGAGAGTGATGGCATCTGGAATTTAAGCTCCTGGTAGATCAACGTTGACCACTTAATCCCTTGCTGTCATGGTTGAGAGGCTTGTGACTCCCTACGATCCCAGGAGCAATGCCACCTGGAGTTTAGCCATCTGGCACTCAGTTTCTGGTAGGGCCACCCATGGCGGTGATGTCCAGGGGGAGGTTCCAGACAAGAGTGATTCATCCAAGAAATCAGCGAGTTGGCACATCACAGTGGCAGTGAAGGCAAAGGAAGGCTAGAGCAGTGAAGGGTCCCCAGTTGTCTTGCTCTCCGTGTCCCTGGACCCTGACCCCAATCTGTCAAGGACTGTGTGGTGCCTCCCCGTGCATCAGCCTCACCCGTTAAACAAAGTCACACACCATTCTCCATTAAGGAAATACACCCTAACATCCCAGCCTAATTCCTGTGGCAATCGGCAAGTGGCAAAGTGGGCAGGTTTGTGAACAAGAGAAAATCTGCTGATGTTTTGGAAATCCGTCAACACACATAAAATGCTGGAGGAACTCAGCAGGCCAGGCAGCATCTGTGGAAAAGAGTACAGTCGACGTTTTGGGCCGAGGTTTGTGTTGTAGATTCCAGATCTGGCTCCACAGCCACCTGAAGATCCAACAATAGACAACCCCTCAGGAGAACACCATGCCTGACTTGAGTGAATGCACTACTGCTACTACTAAGAGCCTCTTAAAAACCACTTTATTTCCACTCACCACCACCCCTGGCAGGACACTGCCCAACTGTACAATAGGATTTCAATGGCCCTATGAAACAGTATCATTAGAAACTCTTAATATCATCCTTTCCAAAATCCTGAGAGAGTCAAAATCCAGCACTGTCTTCAGGTAAAGTGTGGTTAAAAGGAATAAATTTAAAGTAGATTTAAAGAGTCTCAGCACAAAATGCTGACTGTTTATTCCTCTCCATAGATGCTGCCTCACCTGCTGAGTTCCTCCAGAATTTTGTGTGTGTTGCTCAAGACTTCCAGCAACTGCAGAATCGCTTCAGATTATCGACTCAGATAGATTTATGCTGTTTTAATTCAGTGTCCATCTTAAAGTCATTTGGTGTGAATTCATGTATTTGTGGATTTATGATCAAGGTAAAACTGTCATGTTGTAATGGCATCTTCTGGCCACTGCAATAAGAGTAGGGGTTGTAGGTACAGCTGGCTAATTACAATATATTGCTGGCTTTCATCCAGAATACAGACCGTAAAAATTGAATGATTGTTAGAATGTGCTCACAGACGTAATGCTAAACATGCCACAAGAGAGAAGCTGGTTTTGGAAGCTGCTTTGGAGATTCAGTAGTGCGAGGGTTAACCATTAGAAGTTGCGGTTGTGTGAAGAAGCTACACTCTTCTACAGTTGCTTGTGTGCACGCATGCACACACACACGTATCTACACACACTTCACAAAAGAAATTAGCTCAAAGTGTTGTTAATTACAGAACAGTGGTGATAATTATGTAGAAAACTGCAGAGCCTGAATATCAATGGCAAAGTTTAATCAGCGACACTCTGCGCTGTGCCACTGAATTCGAGGACCTTCACGTGGTGGTGAAGAGCCCTCAATCTTTGATGCAGGAAATCAGTCTCCAGTGGTAAGAGCTGGTTTGGATTGTTAAACTTACACCGGTTCTTCACACACCAGTTAATCAGAATCAGCAATCCATCTTTATACTTAGATTCCAATAACTTTGGGAAGTGAAAGTTTGCTGGTCTGATGACTGCAAGGAAACATACACTTCCCTGTAAATGGAAATATTCAGTATTAGAATCAGGTTTATCATCATTGACATATGTCGTGAAGTTCGTTGTCAAGTAGTTTAGAAAGTGGGTTGGAAAGCAGTAGTAGGTTGTGAGGTTAAGACTCAAGGCAAGCATATTCCTTAGAAAGCAGGTGTTAGGGAGAGAATTGGAGAGGTCTGATTATTTGAAAAGGGGCCATCAAAAGCACACGGTCTCCAGTTTAATGCTTTTTCCCAGCTCCTAGTTCATAGTCTTGTACCTGTGCCATATGCATGAAAATCCGCTGCAGCTACATTCGACATTGCCCCTGTGCATATACTGTATGCACATACGACTAACAAACTTGACTTGAGAGTTTGAGGCTTTACCCCACTTCCACGCTTTCAGGCAGTAAATTCCAGTCCACCACCAACACCAATGTGAAAAGCAAATTCTCGTCTCTGCTCCAGACCTTCCACCAGTTAGTTTAAAACTATATAGCTATTTCTGTGTTGTTCTGTCAAGCATAGTGGGCATGCAATGTTGGCACTGGAATGTGTGGAGACACTTGTGGGCTGCCCCCAAGCACAACCTTAGGTGTGTGTTGGTTGTTAACACAGATGACACATATCACTGTATGTTTCCATTTGTGTGTTAAATAGATCTGAAGCTGAATCTGAATGTACCTGGTATTGTCCTCTCTGCTGTGGGAAATGCACCTTTCTTATCCACGGTATGGGTCCCTCACAATATTCAACTCCTCACTTTAATTACCAGTGCTCAAATCACTGGGTATATTTAAAATGAAGGTTAGTAGGTTCTCGATTAGCAAGGGCGTCAAAGGTTACAGGGAGAAGGCAGGAGAATGGGATTGAGAGGGATAGTAAATCAGCCATAATGGAACGGTGGAGCAGACTCGATGGGCCAAATGGCCCAATTCTGCTCTTATGTCTTATGTTCCAAAAATAACCCAGCCTAACCAACCTCTCTTAAAAACTTCAGTTCGACAGCCCAGGAAACATAGTGTGAACTTACTCTGCTATTGTATCCATTCTATGATGTGATGTTGCATGGGTTTTATACCTCAGTGGCCATTTTGTTAGGCATCTTCTTATTAAGTATCTCCTGTACCTAATAATGTGAACACCTGGTGTATGTTCATGACCTTCTGTTGTTGTAGCCCATCCACATCAAGGTTCAGTGTGTTGTGCATTCAGAGATGCTCTTCTGCACACCACTGTTTTAATACGTGGTTATCTGAGCTACTGTCACCTTCCTGTCAGCTTGAACCATTCTAGCCTCTTTCATTATCAATGCACTTTCACCCACAGAACTGCCACTCACTGGATTTTTTTTTTGTTTTTGTTTATTTGCACCATTCTCTGTAAATTATAGATATCGTTGTGGATGAAAATCCCAGGAGTCCAGCAAATTCTAAGATACTCAAACTGTCAGGGGGTATGGAGGGAAGGCTGGTGCAGGGTTCTGAGTTGAATGATCAGCCATGATCATAATAAATGGCGGTGCAGGCTCGAAGGGCCGAATGGCCTACTCCTGCTCCTATTTTCTATGTTTCTATGTTTCTATGTTTCTATGTCCCGTCTGGCATCAACAATCATGCCAGGGTAAAAGTCACTTAGATCACATTTCTTCTCCATTCTAGTGTTTGGTCTGAACTACAACTGAACCTCTTGGCCATGCCTGCATGCTTTTATGCATTGAGTTGCTGCCACATGATTGGCTGATTAGATTTTGCATTAACACGCAGGTGTATGGGTGTACCTAATAGAGTATATTTTCAACTTCACCTCCATGTTCTTATATCCAATGCCACCTGCAATAAGGTAGTTGGTATGTCTTCTCAACCACTACCTCCAACTGTCCCAGTAGCTTCAGGGGTCTAAGGTTACGTGCTCCAAGGTTCTCTGCTTCTTCTCACTCCTCAGTGTACTTCCACTTATTAAGGAATCCCTCATCACATTTGTCCTCCCTAAATGTGCTGCCAGGTGAAGTGGTAGGAGCGGGTATGATAGCAACATTTAAGACTATTTAGTCAAGTACCAGGTCCTGATGAAAGGTTTCAACCTGAAGTGTCGACTCCTATTTCTTTCCACAGATCCAACCTGAGCTGCTCAGTTCCTCCAGCATTTTGTGTGTGTTGCGCCTGTAGAACCTCTTGTGTTTTAGACAAGCACCTGTACGCCGGGGAATAAAGGGATATAGGAGGAGGCATCATGGTCGGCACACGTGTGGTGGAGTGAAGGGCTTGTTCCTATGCTGCGCTGTCCCATTGTTTGAAGCTGACACCTGTCTATGACACTGGGCCTTTGAACCCGGGAGAGGATCAGTGATCAATTTTACTTGCCATATACATTTACATGTATTAGGAATTTGCTCTGGTGTGTTGGTGCAACATTCAACAATTATAAGAATATAGAATTATATAAACAGTAAATCTAGAGTTAAAGTATGGAGATGCAGTAAAATGTGCATAAATGCTGAAATACCAGCATGTATTTACAATGTAAATGACATTATTAAAAGAGGGTTTACGCAGTGCAGTGACTGAGGTAATCGATAGAGAGAGTGGAGGGGAACCAACAAGAATAGTTGATTAGATAAACTGCCTGGGAGAAGAACATTTTAAGAAGTTTTTGTTTTAATAGCCCAATATTGTTTTCCAGAAGGGAGATTTTGGAAAAGGTAGATTGCTGGGTGGGCAGTGTCCGTGATTTTTTCCTGCCCTGGACACATACAACTCCTGCAGTGATGAAAGGCTGCAGCCAGTGATCTTCTCTGCTGACCTGACAGTTCAATGTAGTTTTCATATATTGTGACAGGATGCTGCAGCAAACCAGACAGTGATATCCTGAGCATTTCCAATATCCTGTTCTTACTATTAAAATGTTCAGCATTTGCAGGCCGTTGAATTTTGAAAGATTAAAGATTAGATTTTGCACATGCACATTGAATACAGAGAAATGCATGATTTCCATCAAATCAAACCAATGAGGATTGTCCTGGGCAACCCACAAGTGTGGCAGTGCTTCCAGTGCTGACGTAGCAAGCCCACAACTCACTCACCCCTGACCTGTACGGCTTTGGAACGTGGGAGGAAACGGGAGCAACTGGAGGAAACCCACATTACAAACTCCTCACAGACAGCCGTGGGAATTGAACCTTGACCTTCCAGCTGGCGTTTTAAAAGCATTATGCTAACGGCTGCGTCACCGTGCGTGTTAGACCATTTATAAGCACAGTTCAGTCCCACACAGCTAGCTCAATCCTTCCTGCTTAATTACAGATGTTCAGGATGTAAACTGTTCCAGATGATGGAGTTCATGGCAAAGAGAACAACTGTACAATTACAGCTAAACTTTCTAGTGGATGACCAAGGAAGAACATCTGTTGTTGAGCTGCTCAGAGCCTGATGTGCATTACTGAGAGGCAAGTTCAATCCTGCCAGTCGACGATGCCTGGGTTTGTTCATCTACACTGGCCATGGGCCCCTCCACTTTAAAATTTTACACTCCCAGGTTTAAACCCTTCCGTGCACCTCCTTTACCTTTCTGCAACTCTCTACACTCTAAAATCTGCAAGAATTCTGCTTTCCTCTAATTGTTTGTCTCTCCCATTTCCACCAAAAGCCGGCACCAACACGTCTGGCTATATGGACATGAATCTCTCAGCCCTTCCTTCCTCTTTTAATATACCTCTTAAAACATCTAGCAATTCAACTGAAGTCAGGGTCACTTGACCTTTCTTTGTAATGGTGTTAATTCTTTTTGATTTTTTTTTGTTCCTATAATCATGGCGCTAAAAAGACCAGTGGCAGGGCTGTAGAGTCACAGCCTCACAGTTCCACTGATCTGGATTCAACTCTGACTTCGGGTGCCCTCGGTGTGAAGCTTGCGTGCTCTCTCTATGACCTCACAGATTTCCTGAGTGCTCTAGTTTTCCCCCTCGTCCCAAGGATGTATGGGTTGGTAGCAAATTGGTAACTGTAGATTACCCCTGGTGCATGTCATTTGGAGAATCAGGAGGGGGAGCGAATGGGAGTGTGAGAGAAAATATGTTAAAGGAAAAAAAACGAGGAATTAGACATCGGCCAATCCAGATTTCGGGGCCTACTGTTTGTCAATCAGCGAGTGCTGGGGCTGATGCCAAGGATCAAGGCCCAAGCATCAAATCAGAAGTCTGGCAGGTGAGGCACACTGGTCGGGGCCCCAAATTTACAAATCTCTACCAGTCTGCTGGAAAGTCGAAGGCCAATATCTGTAAACCCAAGTCTGAGTCCAAGTGCGTTGGAGGCTGAAGGCCAAAGGCGGCTTGTCCTGGGGTTCGAGGACTGTGTATGTGCGTTGGTGGGAGAGAGGAACAGGGGTTTTTGCTGTTGCTGTTTTGTTGCTTGTTGTGTTCTGTGTTGTTCTGCCGAGCATTGTGAGCATTCTATGTTGGTGCTGGAATGTGTGGTGACACTTGCGAGCTGCCCCCAGCACCCCCTCGGGTGTGTTGATTGTTAATGCAAACAATGCGTTTCACTGTATGTTTTAATGTACACGTGACAAATGAATCTTGAATCTTGATGGGAATGTTCTGCTGGGGACTGCTGAAAGTTTGATAAATCAGTCACTGTAAATTGCCCCCAGTGCAGGTAAATGATGGACATTGGAGAGAGTACTGTATATTCTACAGGAAAAAATGTGAAGGAATGGGATTACTCTGAGGGATATCAAAAAGTCAACGCGTTAAATGCCCTCCTTCATGTCATAGGAGAATTCACGAATACCGATGTCCATTTTGGTCCTTGGTGTCTCTGATAAGGAATGGTTCAATTGTATTTGATTCAGCCTGAGTTTTAATCTTGCTAGTATCCAATTAATAACCAAAATTAATTGACAAGTTTGATCAATAATCAATTTTACACAGAAGGCTTAGTGAACCATCCTGCAGATATAAACCAGGAGGTTACAGTGTAATTCTCAGAGGGAAACGGTGTTTACACAGAGAAGGAGAGCAGAGTACCAGCTGGAATCTGTCAACACTGCAGATGATGTATATATCACATTATTTGTTTTGCCTTATACACAGCAATCCAGTATTTGAAGACAGCAGGAAAGGGCACCCTGCAGGTTGCAATCCCACAGGGGCTGCACGAATGGATCAATTTCTGATGAAAGGCTTTGACCCGAAATGCTGACAGCCCTTTTCCTCTTACAGATGCTGCTCAACCTGCTGAGTTCCTCCAGCACATTGTTGCTCCAGATTCCAGCATCTGCAGCCTCCTGGGTCTCCTCTGAATGGTTCGGCTGTGCGAGGGAAAACTCAACGTGGCGATCAGCAGGGTGGAACTTGGAAGAATGAAGTACCATCTTTCCCCTAAGTTAACAATGTCAAAATTGAATTTATTGTTATAAATATAAAGACTATATAAAAAAAAGATTAGATTTATCGGCCACAAGCACATTGAAACATACAGTGGAATGTATCATTTGCAGCAGATCAGATCAGTGAAGACTGTGCTGGGCCAAGTGTTCAGTGCCAATGTACACACCCACAACTCACTAACACCAACTGTATGGTTTATGGAATGTGGGAGGAAACTGAAGCACTCGGAGGAAACCCATACAGTCACAGGGAAAGTGCACAAACTCCTTACAGACAGTGTTGGAAATCAAAGCCCAATCTTACAGCTGGCTCTGTAAAACATGGTGCTAACCATTACACTACCATGCTACCTTGTGCTTTGTCAAATGCAAAAATACGTCCATATGCAATAAAATCTTACTTGCAGCAGCAACAGAGAGACAGAGCATCAGAGAAACAGCAGTCACAAGAAAAGCAACTTATACAAAATTATACAAGAAAGAAAAAGATTAGAAAAAAAAGCCCATTGTGGTGCATACAGAAATAGTGATTAGGATTGTGTTGGTTGGTTCATAATCAAAATTGTTGATGGGAAGAACTATTCTTGAGCTGGTGGCCTGGGACTTCTCACATTCTCGTATTACTTATTTATTGTTTTTGCACAGTTTATCTCCTTTTGCAGATTGGTTGTTTGTCAGTCTTTGTGTGTAGTTTTTCACTGACTCTATTGTATTTCTTTGATCTACTGTGAATGCTGCAAGAAAACGAATCTCAGTGACATATATGTCCTTTGATAGTAAATTTGCTTTGAACTTCGAACTTCAGGCTTACTGTACCTCCTGCCTGATAGCAGCTGCAAGAAGATGTCATAGCCTGGATGGTGGCAATCTGTGATGACAGATGTTTCCTCTTTTGCTAACTATCTGAACTAGAAAGCTTGTAATTTTACGGCGGTATAGAGTGGATAATGAGCTTCTAACCAGATACTGTATCCGTGTCTAATCCCCTCACTGTATCAGCACTCATTGTCACTATCTGATCATAGCTCTTCAATGCTTTTGTCTCCTCTAAACTTGACTACTTCAATGCACAGCTGACCAGCCTTCACCTTCAACTACTCTGTTGTGCTACCTTACCCTGGATCCAGATACACTTGCACAGTTGTGTCAGTTTATCTACACTGAGTTCCAGTCCGGTAACACTCCCATTTCAATATTCACATTCTTGTTTTCAACTCTCTTTGAGACTTGCTACATCTTTTCTTGTCTCCAGAAACTGCCTCGAGGACCAAATTTGAATACCTGCATGTCCATTTTAATCTCCCCAATGCTGATAATGCTGCTTCCAACTGCCAAGAACCAAACAACAAAAGCTCTTTATTTTCATCACCTCATTCAGGATGAATCTTCAAGCCTTCATCTTTGACCTAGCTTTTGTTATGCGTCACTGTCAAAATAAATTTGATAATGCTGCAGACAAGTGCCTTGTGATGTTAGAGGCACTGTCAAAGTACAGTGCATTGCTATGGTCTTCATACCACTTGTGACTTTGACCAGAGTCAACAAGTAAAGCCTTTTCATTCTCTGGGAAAGTAGAGAGCGTGGAAGCCCGTCAACACAATGACGCTGAAGCCTGTGAGAAGAGGGAGGCAGGTCTTGTTGGATGGCAGTAGGCAGTTCAGAAGAGAAGTAGTCTTCAGGTTTCCTGACAGAAAAACCAACTTCTTTGTCACTAAGAAACTGAAGAGAAGAGCCATGCATAATAGCGCACAACATCGGGAAGCCTGGGAGGCCTTTGAGACCAAGGTGTTTGGTGGGTTAAAGAAACCGTCCAACTGTGGGTGGGAGCGGAAGGAAATAGTGAAGCAGGCAAGGGGTTCCACAGCTTTGGGGTACAAATTACAATGAATAAAAAGTCCAGAAAGTAGCCATTCACCCTTCTCCTCCAGACTGGCATTTGGACTCGATGAAAATCAAGGAACTGTTCATGCTCAGCTTCTGAAACATACTGGAAACATTCAATCAGTCAGTTAGCACCTGAAATGTTCTCTTTTGTTTCTAACTATTCTATCTGTCCTTCTCCTATATGCTAATTTATTTGTTCCTATTGACATATCCTTCCAACCGTTTCTCCCTCAGGTTATTTTATAGGCTTCCCTTAAATTAAAAATAATGTGCTCCAGAATCTCTAAGTAAATGGTTTTGGATTATACCACATGTGGACACATCTTTATGTTTGGTCTGTCAAATCTCATCACATATTATTAGGCATCTGTTGCTTTTTATTTTCATCTGGTTTCTATGGAAAATAGTTCTATTCTGTGCATTTTCCTCCTGAATATTACAATGGAATAAATTGTCCAAAAATTAAGAGCCAATATTTCTAGATGTGGTACATTTAAAATTCAATCTTGTTCGGTATTTAGAAATTCTTAAGCTGAAAAACAAAAATAACTAAATCTTCAACCCATAATTAGTGCTAAAATGTGTGGGCACGTGGCCAAGTGGTTAAGGCATTGGACTAGCAACCTGTAGGTCGTCAATTTGAGCCCCAACCGAGGCAGCGTGTTGTGTCCTTGAGTAAGGCACTTAACCACACAGTGCTCTGCGACGACACTGATGCCAAGCTGTATCGGCCCTTGCCCATGCCTTGGACAATATCGGTGTCGTGGAGAGGGGAGACTTGCAGCATGGGCAACTGCTGGTCTTCCATACAACCTTGCCCAGGCCTGCGCCCTGGAGAGTGAAGACTTTCCAGGCACAAATCCATGGTCTCACAAAACTAATGGATGCCTTTTAAAAAAAAATTAGTGCTAGACAGTCTTTCAAGCATTCCAGATATCTTAAAACAGTTTAATTTAAAGAAGGACAACTATAGATTCCAGACTATGAAAGATATATTTATTCTGGTGTTTACTAATTAATTGGACGTGGCTGTCACTGACATCATTAGCCTTCATTGTTCTTCCTAAATACCCTTCAGAAAATGGCAGTGAAGCATCTGTAAAAGGCATTGCATCTGTACAATGAAACTACTACTACATAGCTGTTGGATAGGAGCTTCAACAGCTACACAGGATTATCTATAACATGTCAAAGTCAGGATGGTGTTCGACTTGAAGGGAAACCCATCATGGAGGTGTTCCACACAGCAGCCTTTCGAAAATCAATCCTGAATTCTACAGCCTCAGGTATCTTGATTTCTCTCTCTGCATCTGTGATTTATGATATTGTCTCAGCTTAGTTTTTTGTCCATTTTTTCCCTCTGGGGTTGGAGGGCAAACCCAGCCTGACTTGCCAGGCATGTTTTCCTGCTCTGTGTTTCACAACTCCTACATTCTTTTGTCTAAGTTCTCATTCTCTACCTCCTCCTGTTCAATCAATGACTAGATAACCTCCATTACATCTTATCTCAAGCAATGCCCAAAATGCTGGATGAATTCAACAGATCAGGCAGCATCTATGGAGAGAAACCAACAGTCGACATTTCAGGCTAAGACACTTCATCTGAACTACAGGTTATCTCCAGAGACACCCTATCAGAGACAGTCCCCTCCTCCCACCCTTCTCTTCCAGTTTAAATGTCCATCTTTTGTCTCCTTCCCAGTTCTGATGAAGTATCTTTGATCTGAAATGTTAGCTCGATTTCTCCTCCCACAGATATGGCCTGACTTGCTTAGTTATTCCTAGCATTTTCCAATTTTATGTTAGATTTTCAGCATTAGTAGTTCACCTGATTTTTCACTTGGCAATGATGTGTGCCTGTGCCCCTTGGTGCATTGGGAAGTGATATTGGAGAAATACTGATCAATTGTAGCAACGCTTCTTGAAAGTGGAGCTCACTGCAACGATGGTAGTGGAAGGATGCCTGTGCTTGTGGATAAGGTGCCTGTCACACTGCTGCTTTGCTGTCACCTTGGAAACTTGGAATATAACAGAAAGGATGTAACGCTGAGCAGTTTTTCACCCTGTCTCTAAGAAAGAACGTGCTGGCATTGGAGAGGGTTAGAAGAAGGTTCATGAGAATGTTCCCGGGAATGAAAGGGTTAACATATCAGGAGCGTTAGATGGCTCTGGGCCTATACTCGCTGGAGTTTAGTACACCGAGGGGGGATCTCATTGAAACCTATCAAATATTGAAAGGCCTACACAGAGTGGACATGGAGAGGATGTTTCCTGTAGTGGGGGAGTCTAGGACCGGAAGGCACAGCTTCAGAATAGAGGGCTATCACTTTAGAGCAGAGATTAGGAGGGATTTCTTTATCTAGAGGGTGGTGAGGCCCTTTGTGGGTTAGGGTCGACCATGGATGTTGCGTCTTATCTGTCTGTGTTGTTGGTACGCTGCCGTCAGTCGATACACAAGCCAATATGCAAGTCGAGGCAGTATGATATGGATAGCAAGCTGTTGCCAATGCAGCAGGCTGCCCCTCTCCACACAGCTGAATGGCAAAGACTGATACAGTTTGGCCATAGCAGTGTTACAGGAGTTGCCAGTCAACTTTGAACTCAGATTACTCCCAAAGCCTTCCCCATGAGTGAGGTAGCAAAGGTTCAGACCATAATTTTCCATCTCCTAGATGAGCTGCCAACCATGGGCGATGACCCCCATCTGCATGGAGAAACTGGTTTTAAGGTGCCAGTAAGCTGCCTGTGCCCCTTTTCCTGTAGCTAAGAGCAAGGCACTTAAACACACATTGCTCTGTGACGACACTGGCGCCAAGCTGTATGGGTCCTAATGCCCTTCCCTTGGACAACATCGGTGGTGTGGAGAGGGGAGACTTGCAGCATGGGCAACTGCCAGTCTTCCATACAACCTTGCCCAGGCCTGCGTCCTGGAAACCTTCCAAGGCGCAAATCCATGGTCTCATGAGACTAATGGATGCCTATAAGCTGCCTGTGCCCCTTTTCCTGTAGGTGATAACAGTTCTGCCAGGTTTAGTAGCTAAGCCACACGTGACGGCCAGATGCTGGACTTGGTTTTCAGAGGCCATTTGAGATGCATGCCATTGGGAGAATTAATAGCTAGTATGAGATTATCCCCACTACATAACTCCCCACTGGTTAGGACAACCTTAGAGAACCAGAAGATAGTGAATCTGTGCAATTCATTGCCATAGACGGTTGTGGAGGCCAAGTCATTAGGTATATTTAAAGCGGAGGTTGATAATTTCTTGATTAACAAGGGCATCAAAGGTTATGAGGAGAAGGCAGAAGAATGGGGTTGAAAGGGTTAATAAATCAGCCATGATAGAATGGCAGAGCAGACTCAATGGGTTGATTGGCCAAATCATGTTCTTATGGTCTTATGGAAACTTGCATCTTGATGGGAGTGAAGAAGTGAATTATGCTCTGCAGAATCCCCAGCTGTCTTTACATTCGTAGCCATAAGCTTATCTGTTTTTAGTTCAATTGTGACACGAGGATGTTAATGACAAGATATTTAGTCCTGGTAATGCTGCGGGTAGCTGCAGCAGTTAAGAAGATAAATGGCATTTTGGTGTTTATGGCAAACGGGTTGAAGTTTAGAAGAAGAGGTTTGGTGAGCTCACATCTGGGTTTCCTGACCTAAAAAAAAGATACAGTTTAAACACAAGAGATTCTTCAGATGCTCTAAATCCAGAGCAGCATGTATGAAATATTGGAGGAACTCAGTAGCTCAGGCAACATCCATGGAGAGGAATAAACAGCCAACACTTTGGGCCACGATCTTTCATCAGGACTGGAATGGAGGGGGGAAGAAGCCAAAATAAGAATGTGGGGGAAGGGAAGGAATACAGACCTGCAGTCAAGAGGTGAATCCCAAGTGAGGAGGAAGGTAGGTGGGAAATGGCAAATGAAGTGAGAAGCTGGGAGGCAATAAGTGGAAGAGGTAAAGGGCTGAAGAAGAAGGAACCTGATGAGAAGACAATGGACCATGGGAGAAAGGGAAGGAGGAGGGACATCAGAGAGAGGTAATGGGTAAGTGAGGAGAATAGAAGGGGTAAGAAGAGAGCCAGAATGGGGAGAGAAAAAATCAAAAAAGTGGAGGGGGAAAATTACCAGAAGTTAGAGAATTTAATGTTCATGTTCCCTCCCAGCACTTATCCTTGTAAGCGGAACAAGTGCGACACATCCCTCCTGGCACTTATCCTTGTAAGCAGAACAAATGCTACGCATGCCCTTACACTTCCTCCCTCACCATCATTCGGGGCCCAGACAGTCCTTCCAGGTGAAGTGACACTTCACCTGTTAGTCGGCTGGGGTGATATACTGCGTCTGGTGCTCCCGATGTGGCCTGCTATATATTGGCGAGACCCGACGCGGACTGGGAGACCGTTTTGCTGAACACCTACGCTCTGTCTGCCAGAGAAAGCAGGATCTCCCAGTGGCCACACATTTTAATTCCATGTCCCACTCCCATTCTGACATGTCCATCCACGGCCTCCTCTACTGTAAAGATGAAGCCACACTCAGGTTGGAGGAACAACACTTTATATTCCGTCTGGGTAGCCTCCAACCTGATGGCATGAACATTGACTTCTCTAACTTCCGTTAATGCCCCACCTCCCCCTCATACCCCATCCGTTATTGCCCATCCTCTGGGCTCCCACCCCAATTTCTTTCTCCCTAGGTCTCCCGTCCCATGATCCTCTCTCTTTTGCCAATCACCTGTCCAGCTCTTGGCTCCATCCCTCCCCCTCCTGTCTTCTCCTATCATTTTGGATCTCCCCCTCCCCCTCCCACTTTCAAATCTCTTACTAGCTCTTCTTTCAGTTAGTCCTGACAATGGGTCTCAGCCCGAAACGTCAACTGTACCTCTTCCTATAGATGCTGCCTGACCTGCTGCGTTCACCAGCAACTTTTATGTGTGTTGCTTGAAATTCCAGCATCTGCAGATTTCCTCGTGTTAATGTTCATGCTGTCAGCTTGGAGGCTATAGGATGTGTTGCACTTCCAGTCTGAAGAGTAGTCTTATCATGGCAGATCAGGAGGCTAGGGACAGGCATGTTGGAACGGCAATGGAAAATAGAATTAAAATGAATGGCAACTGGGAAAACCCACCTTTTGTGGCAGACGAAGCCAAGGTGCTCGACGAAGTGGTCCTCCAGTCTACAATAAGGATATAATACTATTGCAGGCAGTCCAAAAATGATTCAACAGGTGAATTCCTGGGGTGAAGGATTTTTGGGTAAAGAGAAGCTAAACAGCCTAGTCCTTTATTCTTTAGAGTTTAGAAGAATGAAGGGTGACCTTATAGGGGTATAACAGGGAAAATGTTGAAATGTTTTCACTGATAGGAGAGTATTGATGAAGGAGATACAGAAACAAGATTAGGGTAAATTGTTAAAAATAGCAATGCACAGGAATTTCTTCTTACAGAGGGTGATGAATGTCTGGGATTCACTATACCAAGGGTGGGGGGGGGGAGCACAGCTTTAGAAGTACTTAAGGTGGGGATAAATAGGTTTTTGAAAGATTAAGGAATTGAAGGTTATGGGGAACTAGCACAGAAAAGGCCACATAGATCACAGTGAATGACAGGGCTGGCTTGAGGGGGCTGAGTGGCCTATTTTCTTGTTTCCTGTTTTCTTGCATTGAATCTGGAAGAGAGTTGGTCTGACTCTCCCTTATTGGAGATAGCCAATACCTGGCAGTTGATCCTTACTCACCAGGTATCAGCCCATGTCTCACTGATGCCTAGGTCATTCAGGGTTAAAGCATGGACTGCTTCATTGCTTGAGTGAATAAAACTAAATGTTGTACCTTCATTTATCTAGTAAGTTCCAAACCCTCTATCATCCTTTTATCATGTTTTTTTTTAAGCATTATTCTTTGACCCCTCTTGCTCTTGGATCATCTTGTAAATATCTTTCTGTGGCTTAGAGTTCAAGTTGTTACTTGATAATAGTTCAGTGGGAGTTTTCTTTGCAGCAGGAATATTCTTAAAAATCCTAGCTGCTATTTGTGTAAGTTCTGTTGAAAGGGGAGTTGACAAATGAATGAAGAGATCCTGGAGTTAAGACCTTGCACCACTACCTTGTCCTTACCATCACAAGGTAAGGACACGCTCTGGAAAGGCATAAGTGTTACACACAGAGAAAAAGCAGAAACTTTCCCATAACAGAACATTTAGCCCACTCTGTTCATGCCAACCATCAATCACCCAATTACACTAATCCTACTTTCATTTCACTTTTCTTAACTTCTCCCCAAAATTCTCATCAGTTCCTCACTTCCACCACTCACTGTCCAATTTGCAGTAGACAATCGACCTACCATCCCTGAAACAAACCATGCATTGTCCACAGTTCACACGAGAGAGAGGTGTATTCAGTTTAACACAGTGGCTCAGCTGGTAGAGCAGCTGCTTCACCATACCAGAGATCCAAGTTCAATTCCAACCTTGGGTCCAGACTATGTGGAGTTTGTACTGCCTATCTGTAATCAGCACCATTTCAGCAAGAAAACAGGAGCATCAGCCTAGATTTTGTGCTCTCGCCTCCGGAGGGTACTTTAGACAAATGATTAGCACCAAGGATGCTGGGCTGCAAGAAAATGAGGAAACATTCAGGCAAAGAGAAAACCAAAGGGTTCAGAGAGGCAGAGATAGTACATGACTCAATGCTCTCTTTAAGATGAATAAAAATTGTAGCTGTCAAGATAAATCGAAAATTCGGGAATTATAAAATCAGTCTTTTTGTTCATTTTCTTAATATCACCCCTAACCCACATTAAACTTGTTAAAGTGCACGATTAAACCATGCAATTTACAGGCCTGTTATTATATTCTTGGAGAAAAAAAATGAACCTGGGAATGTATGATTTCAAACAAAGAGCAACAAATGTAATGAAATTACACTGTGGTACACAATAATATATTTCGAGTTTAGATGGGGGCCACCTTACAGGATTTTTCAGGATAATTATGCCATGCCAGCAATAAAATCAATGGGTCAGTGAAGCATTCAAGTATGTGCAGCTTTACAGTGGATTTCTCCTAGAGGGTTTTGGATTCCATTAGAGAGAAAAGGACATTCAGAATGACCTTTGCCATGATGTCTGTGTTTGAACTGCCCAGGATGTGGGTCTTTCCAAGAAGATTTGCTTGAGGTGCCAGTTCACAGTGTAACTTAAGCAGAGTAGGTATTTAAGAGCACAGTGTTCAATGGAAAGATAGCACACTGAAATGAACCCAACCCTGAGGTAGTGAACTGCATCATCGTCAGCAGTTGTAACTCTACCCTTTCACAGTCAGTGAGCTAAGGTTTAAAGGGCTTTTTCAGAATCCCAAGATGATGCAGTGCCGCACATTATGGACTTCAGAAGTGTGGCTGCAGCGATGTGATTCTGCACAGCAAGCTCCCACAAACTGCAGTAGAGTACTGACCACGGGACACATGGTGGTGCAGCAGTCAGTGTTGTTGCTACAGTGTTCTGGGAACCTGGATTCAATCCTGACCTTGGATGTCCACAGGCTACTGCAGTTTCCTCCTACACTAGAACCATGCTGGTAAGCTCCTTGGTCACTGCAAATAACTGCTTAGTGTAGATAAGTAACAGTGTTGGTGAGCAGGGAGGGGGATCTGGGGCCAAGTTCATACCGTAGTTGCACAGGTTGATCGAGTGGTTAAGAGGGCATATGGCACGCTTGCCTTTATTAGTTGAGGAATTGAGTTCAAAAGTCAGGAAGTTATGTTGTGGTTTTATAAAACTCCAAGTTAGGCCACATCTGGAGAATTGCATACAGTTTTGGGCATCCCATTATAGGAAGAGTGTTGAGGCTTTAGAGAAGATGCAGAAGAGGTCTACCAGGATGCTGCCTGGATTAGAGGGATGTGCCATAGCAAAAGGTTGGACAAACTTGGGTTGATTTCTCCAGAGCCAAGGGGAGATCTGATAGAGGCTTATAAGATTATGAGAGGCATAAATAGAGGAGACAGCCAGTTTCTTTGTCCCAGAGCTGAAATGTCTAAGACTGGGGGACAAGCATTTAAGGTGCGAGGGGGTAAGTTCAAAGGAGATGTGAAGGGCAAGTATTTTATGCAGGGACTGGTGGGTGCCAGGAATGCACTGCCCAGGATGGGGGAGGAAGCAGATACATTAAGGACTTTTAAGAGATATGAGATAAGCACACAGATGTGAGGGGAATGGAAGGATATTGATGTTGCGTAGGCAGAAGGGTTAGTTTCATTGATTAAATTAAACTAATTTGATTACTAATTCATTTGGTTAGGCACAACATGTCCTATGTTCTATGTTCTAAGCAGCAAAAGGAATCAAAGGGGAATTGGAAAGCTGGAAATAATTTGAAGGTTTATAGAGGGAAGTGGACTCAGACTGGTGGAGTTGTTCTACTGGGAGCCAGTATGGAACCAATGGGCTGAATGTCCTCCTTCAGTGCAAAATAAGTCAAGAAGTGGTGTCTTCTAATGCAACTGGGTGGAAAGTTGAGGACCAGTCTTGGGTACCAAACAATGTCCAGTGGATGTTAGGTGAGCAATGCCTCAAACATCAACGAAGAGTCTCTTGTGAAGTAGTTGCATTGTCTGCTATGGGTCTCAGTTTAATGCCTCGTCCAAAACTCGTCACTTCTGACAGTGTTACACTCCCTCGGCAATACAGCAGCTGTTCTACATTACATGTTGGACTCTCTAGAGTCAGGCTTAAACCTGCAACTGTAAAAGTAACAAGCAATTTGCTGGTGATACACAACGAGTTGTGTAGTATCTGTGCAGGCACAGCAATTGTCTTATTACTCCACTGCTAGGTCAAGAGATGCTGACTTTGAAGAAGTTTTTCCTCATAACAATTCTCTAACCTCCACTTGACCCCATTCTGACTCCCCTCTTACCCCTCCTCTCCCTATCACTTCCCTCTGGTGCTCTTCCTCCTTCTCTTTCTCCCAAGGTCGACTCTCCTCTCCAACATACACAAAATGCTGGAGGAACTCAGCAGGTCAGGTCGCATCTATCAAAAAAATTAAACAGTCAACGTTTCGGGCCATCAGGACTGGTGAAGGGCCTCAGCCTGAAATGTCGATTATTTACCCTTTTCCATCGATGCTGCCTGACCTGCTGAGTTTCTCCAGCATTTCATTTTGTGTATGTTGCTTTGGATTTCCAGCATCTGCAGATTTTCTTGTGTTTATGATACTACCGCTCTCGTCTCCTCTCAGACATCTTTTTCTGCAGCCCTTTACCTATCACCTCCCTGCTTCTAACCTCATTTTCCCCACACTCGGCTTCACCCATCACCTGCCACCTTCCCCTAACCCAACCTTCTTATTCTGGTTTCTTCCCGTCCTGATGAAAGGTCTTGGCCCAAAACATCAACTGTTTACTGTATTCCCCTTCACAGATGCTGCCTGACCTGCTGAGTTCCTTCTTCATTTGCTGTACATTACTCTGGATTTCCAGTATCTGCAAAATCTCCTGTGTTTATGTTGCTCGACCCACTGAGTTCCTCCAGCAGTTTGTTTGTTTCTCCAGATACCAACATCTGCACTTGCTTTTCCCTTCACAGTTTGATGATTTGGTAGAGGATGCTAAGACCCATGTCAACATCAAGTATGTTGCATGTCAGAATAAAAAAAATGCCCCTCTTTTCACATGCTGGTCTCTGTTAGACCAGAAATTAAATAGCTTCAAAGCACTCAGTGGCCACTTTATTAGGTACACCTGTGTACCTGCTCGTTAATGCAACTATATATATAATCAGCCAATCATGTATCAGCAATTCAATGCATAAAAGCATGTAGACATGGTCAATGGTCACAGAGTAATAGAAACCACAGTACAGAAACAGGCCCTTCAGCCCATCTAGCCCATGCTGAACCATTTAAACTGCCTACTCCCATTGACCTGCACCAGACCAGAGCCCTCTGTACTCCTCCCATCTATGTACCTATCCAAACTTCCTGTACACATTGAAATCGAAATCGCATCCACCATTTGCGCTGGCAGTTCATTCCACACTCTCACCACCCTCTGAGTGCAGAAATTTCCCTTCATGTTCCCCTTAAACATTTCTCCTTTCACCTTTAACACATAACCTCTACTCAGTGGAAAAAGCCTGCTTGCATTTACCCTATCTGTACCCTTCATAATTTTCTATACCTCTATCAAATCTCCTCTCAATATTCTACATTCTACGGAATAAAGTTCTAACCTATTCAAGTTTTCTTTATAACTCAGGCCCTCCAGTCCCTGCAACATCCTTGTAAGTCTTCTCCGTGCTCTTTCAATCTTATTTACATCTTTCCTGTAGGTAGTTGACCAAAACTGCACACAGTATTCCAAATTAGGCCTCACCAGTGCCTTATACAACTTCAACATAACATCCCATCTCCTGCACTTAATACGTTGATCTATGAAGGCCAATGTGCCAAAAGCCTTCTTTATGACCCTATCTACCTATGATGCCATGTTCAAACATTCAAAGTACATTTAATATCAAAGAATGCAAAAATTATACAGCCTTGAGATTTGTTTGCTTACAGGCAGCCACAAAGCAAGGAACTCGAGAGAACCCAATTTAAAAAAAAATAAAAGTCAAACCTCAATGCTCAGACAAAGAGGAGAAAACACAAATCATGCAAACGATGGAAGCAAGCAACAGCATTCCGAACCAAGCTGAGTTCTTAGATCCGAATCCCCGAGCAGTGCAGAGTAGGCCCAAAGCTTCGGTCTCAGTTCATCATATTAGCGGGGTAAATTGCCGCAAAGCTCGTAGACACAAAGCACAGCAGCCGGAGCAAAAACGAAAAAGCATCCATTTGGTCAAAGAATTTGTGCTTGCTGGGGATACTCAACAGGCCAGGCAGTGGCTGTGTAGAGAGAAACAGAACCCACAACACACTTCCACAGCTAGAATGCTTTTCTGAGCAAAAGTGACATCCAGTGAGCGCCAGTTCTGTGGGTGAAAATGCCTTGTTAATGAGAGAGGTCAGAGGAAAATGGCCAGATTGGTTCAAACTGACAGGAAGGTGACAGTAACTCAAATAATCAAGAGCTACAACATCGATGTGCAGAAGGGCGTCTCTGAATGCACAATACGTCAAACCTTGAAGTGGCTGGGCTACAGCAACAGAAGACCATGAACATACATTCATTGGCCTCTTTTTCAGGGACAGGAGGTACATAATAAATTGACCACTAAGTGTACTTTAGCTGTTGGAATATTTAATGCTTTCTGGTTGGTTTAGTGCTTGACAACTTGAGATGAAAGAATACTAACTATTTGTGGAGCAGCATCATTTTACAACACAGATGTCCATTTGACATGCAGTGTACCAGCCTACTCTTTGAAAGACCATCCAATTAGTTTCACTTCTTTGCATGTGCGTCATAGCCCTACACATATTTTGTTTTTGTAAGGTTTGTTTTGAAGGTTACTGTCAATCCACCTCCCTACCCTTAGTAGGTCTCCCACAAAAATAAAATCCCTCTCACCTCCTGTGTGCCTTCTATCAAGCACCTTTCTCTGGTTATTGACCCAGCTACCAACATGAGTCAATTCTACTTATCACCTTATGTCAAGGGAAAATCAATGCTTTCAGTAAAAGTGAAGTTACAGCACAACATACAATAGACAGGCATTGCCAGACTGTTTGCGGCCTTAACAGGAGCTGGTCCAAAGAACTCCCAAGGACAAAGGTCACACCTGCCTATGTGACCTCACTGGCTACAATGGCGGCATTAGCTCAGTGATGACACACACCTGGTCACCGTGTGCAACGAGAAACAACTTTCCCTTTTACACTTATATGGACCAGTCATATATCCCAGCACAATTGTCTTGTCTTAGTGCTCATGATTACATGGACACCTACAGCAGCCTCTTCAGAATCAGAATCAGACATATTAATATCACCCGCATCTGTTGTGAAATTCGTTGTCTTTGCGAGAGCAGTACAATGCAATACATACTGATATAAAAAAGAACTGTGAATTACAGTAAGTATATATATTAAATAATTAAATTAAAAAAGTAGTGCAAACAGAAATAAAAGAAGCTGTGAGGCTGTATTCACGGATTCAACGTTCATTCAGAGATCGGATGGCAGAGAGGAAGAAGCTGTTCCTGAATCGCTGAGTGTGTGCCTTCAGGCTTCAGTACCTCCTTCCTGATGTTACCTATGAGAACAATGCACGACCGGGGTGATGGGGGTCCTTAATGATGGATGCCACCTTTCTGAGGCAACTCTCCTCGTAGATGTCTAGGATGCTAGTACCCATGATGGAGGTGTCTAGGTTTATAAGTCTCCACAGCTTATTTTGATCCTGTGCAGTAGACCTCTCCCCCCGCCCCCACAATACCAGAGGGCGAGGCAGCCAGTTGAAATGCTCTCCACAGTATATCCACTCTTGCCAGATGGCCAAGAAGCACTAGCTCTAACTAATGACAAGTGGTGCTTTTGACTCTCACCCTGCTGACCTCCTGCCATTGTCCAATGTAGCGGGGTTCTGCTTGTGTTGACCCCATTAGTTGATGCTGTTTGAAGTTAGTAGATTTAGAAGCAGTAATCCATGGCACAAATAATCTAAAACTCCAGAACCCTGGCACATGGTACCAAGATGTGAACTGTGTTAATTGATTAGGGTGGGGAGAACAAGTTGAGGTTTCTATCCATGTTTGGGCACTGATGGGTAAGGATGAAACTGACACAACTGACTTCCCCCAGTCTATGGAGGAAGGTCCATAGCCCAGGGGTTAGAGCACTGTTCTCGTTAAACCGGAAGTCACAAGTTCCAGTCCCACTGGGGCCACAACCATTCAGAATGACACAGTAGTGCAGCAGTTAGTACAATCACTTTACAGTGCCAACGATCGCCGATGGGGATTCCATGCCTGTCTGTAAGGAGTTTGCAAGCTCTCCTCACGACAGAGTGAGTTTCCCCTGGGTGCTCCTGTTCCCTCCCACATTCCAAAGGCATACGCGTTGGAGTTAGAGAGTTGACATGCTATGTTGGTGCCAGAGGTGTGGTGTGGTGACACCTGCGGGCAACGCCAGCACAATCCTTGGACTGCGTTGGTTGTTGACATGAAATAACACATTTCACTTGATGTTTTGATGTACATGTGACAAATAAAGTCAATTTCTCTTCATCTGTTCCAGGACCGCACTTGGGTGGGGCAATTATTTAAATGTAAAGTTCTCACCCAGAATTTATACCTGAATGGTGGAATAGTTCCAGTGGCTTACTCATTTTCATATGCAATATTTAATACTGTATTGGCACGTGGCCAAGTGGTTAAGGTGTCGGTCTAGTGATCTGAAAGTCGCTAGTTTGAGCCTCAGCTGAGGCAGCGTGTTGTGTCCTTGAGCAAGGCATTTAATCACACATTGCTCTGCGACGACACCGGTGCCAAGCTGTATCTGCCCCAGTGCCCTTCCCCTGGACAACATCAGTGGCGTGGAGAGGGGAGACTTGCAGCATGGGCAACTGCTGGTCTTCCATACAACCTTGCCCAGGCCTGCACCCTGCAAACCTTCCAAGGCGCAAATCCATGGTCTCACAAGAGACAATCACTGTGTGGGACTTTGAACCTGTGAAGATGGTCACTATTGAGAAACAAGATTAAGAAGGATAATATTTGTCAGTGGTGGACTGCGGAACCCCAAATCCCTTGAATGGAAATCAGAGGACTGTGATAGTGTCCTAGTTAAGTTCTAGGTAAGGCTAACTAGTTCTGATGAAAGGTCACTGACTTGAATTGTCAGTTCTATCTCCTTCTCCACAGATGCTGCCTAACCTATTGCGCGATTCCAACCCTATCTGTTTTTAGCCTTGGTTCTCTGAATGTCTGAGGCTTGCTTGTGATTACAAACTGCATGGGAAGAGACTGGCTGACTAATAAGAAATGTGCTGGACCAGATGTGTCCTTTGGATGTTCAATCACTCGCATTGCATCAACAACTATGGTGATTTAGAACATAGAAACATAGAAAACCTACAGCACAATACAGGCCCTTCGGCCCAGAAAGTTGTGCCGAAGATGTTCCTACCTTCGAAATTACTAGACTTCCCCATAGCCCTCTATTAGCCTAAACTCCATGTACCTATCCAAAAGTCTCTTAAAAGACCCTGTCGTATCCGCCTCCACCACCATTGCCAGCAGCCCATTCCACACACTCACCATTCTCTGAGTAAAAAATTTACCCCTGACATCACCTTTGTAACTACTCCCCAGCACCTTAAACCTGTGCCCTCTTTTGGCAGCCATTTCAGGCCTGGGAAAAAGCCTCTGACTATCCACACGATCAATGCCTCTCATTTAAAAGGGCAGCAACGATATCGATATCAGTCCACCCTGCGGCCCTAGTCAATTTCACAGAGCCATCACTTAGGAGCAGATCCATCAAAGAAGGGCATAGTTCACACCCTCAGGCTGTCTCACTGTCAATCATTCCAAGCTTCATAACCTATTGATGACTGATGACAGTGACAGCAATGCTGGCATCTCCCAGAGCTTCTGAAACACCAGCAGTAATTCATTTTCAGGAATAGGAAAACAATTTCATTGATTCCTAGCTTGATGGTTAGAAATTTCTTTGAAGAAATAACGGGCAGGATAGGCAAAGGAGAGTCAGTGGATGTTGGATTTTCAGAAGGCCTTTGACAAGATGCCACACGAGGGGCACCATGGTAGCATAATGGTTACAAGTGGGGAAGTTCAGAGTTCATAGTTTAATTCCAGTGCCCTCCTGTAATGGACATGGGGTCTCTGTACGTCCTCCCCATGGAATGCGTGCGTTTCCTCCCACAGTCTAAAAATGTACGAGGTAGGTGAATTGGTCATTGTAAATTGTCTCATAATTAGGTTAGGGTGAATCGGGTTTGTTAGAGGGTGCTGGAGTGGCATGGCTCGAAGGGCTGAAAAGGCCTACTCTGCGCTGTATTGCTAAATAAACAAATGAGATAAGAGCCCGTGGAGTTACAGGCAAGATGCTAGCATAGAGAGAAGAATGGCTGACTGGCAGGCAGCAATGAGTGAGAATAAAGGGGGCCTATTCTGGTTGGCTACCAGTGGCTAGTAGTGTCTGCAATGATCGGTATTGGGACCCCTTCTTTTCACATTATATGTCATCAGTTTGGACGATAGAATTGACGGCTTTGTGGCCAAGTTTGCAGATGATACAAAGGTAGGCAAACGGGCAGGTAGTGTTGAGGAAACACGGAGTTTGCAGAAGGGCTTAAACAGATTGAGAGAATGGGCACAGAAGTGGTGGAAGAAATCTTGTGTATAGAAGTGTATAGTCATGACTTTGGCAGAAGGAATAAAGGCGTAAACTATTTTCTAAACGGGGAGAAAAATCAGAGATGCAAATAGCCCTGAAGGTGAACTTGCAGGCTGAGTTGGTGGTAAGGAAGGCAGATGCAATGTTTGCATTCGTTGTGGGAGGACGAGAATAGAAGAGCAAGGATATTATGCTAAGGCTCTATTGTGGCTCTGAGGCTCTGGAACATTCTGAGCAGCTTAGGGCCTTTTATTTAAGAAAAGATATGCTGGCATTGGAGAGGGTCCAGAGGAGGTTCACGAGAATGATTCCAGCAATAAAAGTGTTAATGTATGAGGATTATTTGATGGCTCTGGGCCTGTTTTCACTGGAATTTAGTAAAATGAAGGGAGATCTCATTAAAACCTGTTGAATATTGGAAGGCCTATATAGAGTGGATGTGGAGAGGATGTTTTCTATAGCAGATGAGTCTCAGACCAGAAGGCACAGCCTCAGAATAGAGGGATGTCAATTTAGAATGGAGATGAGAAAGAATTTCTTTAGCCAGAGGGTGGTGAATCTATGAAATTCATTGTTATGGACGGCTGTGCAGGCAAAAAAGTCATAGAGTATATTTAAAGTGGAGATTGATAGGTTCTTGATTAGACCATAAGTCCATAAGATATAGGAGCAGAAGTAGGCCATTTGGCCCATCGAGTTTGCTCTGCCATTCAATCATGGGCTGATCCAATTCTTCCAGTCATCCCCATTCACCACCTTCTCTCCATACCCTTTGTTGCCCTGGCTAAACAAGAACCTATCTACCTCTGCATTAAATACACCCAATGACCTGGCCTCCACAGTCGCTTGTGGAAACAAATTCAACAGATTACCACCCTCTGACTAAAGTAATTTCTCCGTATCTCTGTTCTAAATAGACGTCCTTCAATCCTGAAGTCATGCCCTCTTGTCCTAGAATCCCCTACCATGGGAACTAACTTCGCCATATCTAATCTGTTCAGGCCTTTCAACATTTGGAATATTTCTATGAGATTCCCCCTCATTCTCCTGAACTCCAAGAAATACAGCCCAAGAGCTGCCAGATGTTCCTCATACGGTAACTCTCTCATTCCTGGAATCACTTTTGTGAATCTTCTCTGAACCCTCTCCAATGTCAGTATATCCTTTCTGAAGTAAGGAGACCAAAACTGCACACAGTACTCCAAGTGCGGTCTCATGAATGCCTTATAGAACCTCAACATCACAGCCCTGCTCTTATATTCTGTACGTCTAGAAATGAATGCCAACATTGCATTCACCTTCTTCACCACCAACTTAAACTGGAGTTTAACCTTTAGGGTATCCTGCACAAGGACTCCCAAGTCCCTTTGCATCTCTGCATTTTGAATTCTCTCCCCATCTATATAATAGTCTGCCCATTTATTTCTTCCACCAAAGTGCATGACCATACACTTTCCAACATTGTATTTCATTTGCCACTTCTTTGCCCATTCCCCGAAACTATCTAAGTCTCCCTGCAGGCTCTCTGTTTCTTCAACACTACCCACTGCTCCACCTATCTTTGTATCATCGGCAAATTTAGCCACAAATCCATTAATCCCAATGTCCAAATCACTGACATACATCATAAAATGCAGCGGTCCCAACACCGACCCCTGAGAAACTCCACTGGTAACCGGCAGCCAGCCAGAATAGGATCCCTTTATTCCCACTTTCTGTTTTCTGCTGATCAACCAATGCTCCACCCATGCTCGTAACTCCCCTGTAATTCCATGGGCTCTTACCTTGCTAAGCAGCCTCATGTGCAGTACCTTGTCAAAGGCCTTCTGAAAATCCAAGTACACCACGTCTACTGCATCTCCTTTGTCTACCCTGCTTGTAATTTCCTCAAAAAATTGCAGTAGGTTAGTCAGGCAGGATTTTCCTTTCAGGAAACCATGCTGGCTTTGGCCTATCTTGTCATGTGCCTCCAGGTACTCCGTAATCTCATCCCTCACAATCGATTCAAACAACTTCCCTACCACTGATGTCAGGCTAACAGGTCTATAGTTTCCTTTCTGCTCTCTCCCACCCTTCTTAAATGGCAGAATAACATTTGCAATTTTCCAGTCATGTGGTACAATGCCAGAATCGATCGATTTTTGAAAGATCATTGTTAATGCCTCTGCAATCTCTCCAGCTACTTCTTTCAGAACCCGAGGGTGCATTCCATCAGGTCCAGGAGATTTATCCACCCTCAGACCATTAAGCTTCCTGAGCACCTTCTCAGTCATAATTTTCACTGCACATATTTCACTTCCCTGACACTCTTGTATGTCCAGTATACTGCAGATGTCTTCCACTGTGAAGACTGATGCAAAATACGCATTCAGTTCCTCTGCCATCTTTGTGTCTCTCATTACAATATCTCCAGCGTCATTTTCTATTGGTCCTATATCTACCCTCAACTCTCTTTTACCTTTTATATACTTTAAAAAGTTTTTAGTATCTTCTTTAATATTAGTAATCAGCTTCCTTTCATAATTCATCTTTTCCTTCCTAATGACCTTCTTAGTTTCCTTCTGCAATTTTTTAAAAGCTTCCCAATCCTCTATCTTGCCACTAGCATTGGCTTCCTTTTATGTCCTCTCTTTTGCTTTTACTTTGGGTCTAACTTCACTTGTCAGAGACAGCAGTGTCCTTCTTCTATTCGAAAATTTCTTCTTATTTGGAATATATCTATCTTGCATTTCCCTCATTTTTCACAGAAACTCCAGCCATTGCTGCTCTGTTGTCCTTCCTGCAAATGTCCTTTTCCAGTCAACTTTGGCCAGCTCCCTTCTCATGCCAGTGTAATTTCCTTTATTCCACTGAAATACTGACACATTGGAATTTAGTTTTTCCCTCTCAAATTTCAAAGTGAACTCGATCATATTGTGATCACTGTTCCCTAAGGGTTCCCTAACCTTAAGCTCACTTAGTCCGGGCATCGAAGCTTATGGGGAGAAGAGAGGAGAATGGAGTTGAGAGGGATAATATATCAGCCCTGATGGAATGGTGGAGCAAACTCAATAGGCCTTTATCTTCTGGTCTTAGGATATTATGGAACTGAGTTTGTGCACATTTTAGAGGTCTGGTCTGCACAAAAAAGATACTGTCTCCACTCAAGTGGAACAGCTGGAAACAACAGGTAGCATGGAACCTTGGGTTCACATCTGTCTTGTCACTGGAATAGCCACTTGTCACTAATTCTGCCCAAACTCCAGTTACTACTTCAGACCTGACTCTGAAATCTAATTGAACCGAAGTGCACCTAGCTTATCTTTAAACATTATACCATGTTGACAAACATTAATTAGTAAATGCCCGTTGTGTATGGTAGGCATCCATTCTGGATACAAGTCCCTTCCTTCTATGATCCCTTTTCACTGTGTCATTCTTTCTTTTTCTCTAACTCACTATCACATTTCATGCCCACCCTATGCCTTTTGGTATCCATCCCAATTCTTCAACAATACCTAAATTTCCTATTCCCCTCCACTTCTCATCCCAGCATAGGCATTTGTTATTGAAGTCTTCGTCTTCACTCAAGGCCTCTCTCACCATCCTCCAATGGAAGCATCAATGTGCTTGTTACAGCCAACTCAAACTGCCTTCCTGTTTGCTCAGAGCCAATATGCATCCCATTCCACTCGTTAACGTTGTCACTGCAATCTGTCAACAGAATAACTATCATCGTTTCCATTCATATTTCCCTTTGGAATACCTGTTCATTTCTGATCTCGTCCCTCGCCACCCACCATCGTAACTATCCCAACATTGCATCCTTGACCAAGTCATGGCTGAGGGATGGTATTACCTTTCCCTTGAGCATTTCCCAGTAGTTTTCACTTTGCTCAAACTGCAACTTTGTCCTATATTGTCCTACAAATATATTATCCTATATCTCACCTTAGTGTGCTTGCCCCTGTCCCAGGAAGTTTCTCCCCCTCGCTTCGTTCTAGTCCTCTTGTCCACACTTACATTGCTCACCCTGGATCCTCCCTCTAGGCAATATGCTGAGAACCCCACTCAGATGGTGAGCGACCAGAACGGAACACAATATTCCAAGGACAGTCCAACCAAGATGGTGAGACCACACTTGGAACATTGTGTTCATTTCTGGTCCCCTCATTATAGGAAGGATGTGGAAGCTTTAGAGAGCGTGCAGAGGAGAGTTAGCAGGACGCTGCTGAAGGGTCTCAGCCCGAAACCTCAACTCAGCAGGATGCTGCCTGGATTAGAGGGCATGTCTTAAAAGGATAGGCTGAGTGAGTTAGGGCAAAGGAGGATGATTTGTCAGGGAGTAAATGACTAATATGAGTGAGAATAATTATAAGGTGATTGGAGGGTAAGTCTAGGGGGATGACAGAAGTAAGTTTTTTTTAACACAGAATCTACCCAGAGATTGCTCTCCTCCTTCCATAACAAAATGAATATAAAACTCTCCTGTGTATATTCAGTCACCCATGAGTACTCCCATTGCAAGTGTCTCCAGTCACTTCCACGTATCTCTTAGTGTCCAGTCCCTTATATTCAAACTACCATATACACTAATTAACTTCAGTCCACAGTTTATAGAACATAGAACAGGACTGCACAGAAACAGGTCCTCTGACCCACAGTGTTGTGCTGAAGTAAGTAGATTAGTAATCAAATGCCCAACTGAACGAATTCCTTCTGCCTACACAAAACATATATTCTTCTCTTTCCTAACATTCAAATGCCTAACTTTGAGCCTCTGGAAGCTTCCATCGTATTTGCCTCCACTGCCGCACACATCTCCTTTGAACCTATCCCCTTTCATCTTAAATGCATACCCTCTGGTATTCGACATCTCAACCCTGGGACAAAGATATTGGCTGCCTACTCAATGGATGCTTCTTGTAATCTTATAAACCTCAGTCAGGTCTCCCCTCAGCTACTAACACTCCCTAGAAAAAACCCAAGTGTGTCTAACCTCTTCTTACAGCATGTAACCTCTAATCTAGGCAGCATCGTGGTAAATCTTTTCTGCATCCTCACCAAAAAACCTCAATATCCTTCCTATAATGTGACGACCATAATATTTCTACACTTGCAGGCTGTCCTGACATATGGACATCATTACAAATGAACTTCCAGAACATTAAATTCAAAAGTCCGACATGCAGTACCCATCATGCATTCATTCCTGAGAACAGCAGAACCAGTTTCTTCTCTCTCCACACTTTTAGTCATTGTTCATTCTTAATCACACCTCCCTGTCACGATGGGCGCTGGTAATGTCAGAACCGAAGTGCGGAGGGAAGACCTACTCCAATGTAAGATTTATTCATAAGAATTCTAACAGAACATCTTTAGCTTGGCAGAATGACATCAAGGATTCTACAACTTATGTTCCATTTTTATTATTTTTATATTAGCAGAATTTGTCTTCTTTTGCACATTGTCAACTTCTGTTTCTGTATAGTTTCTCATAAATTCTATTGTATTTCCTTTTTCCCTGTGAATGCCTGCAGGAAAATGAATCTTGGGAAAGTATATGTTGACAGATATGCACTTTGAAAATAAATTTCCTTTGACTTTTTGACTTAAGTGATGTGCAGGTTTGTTCCTCCTTGAAACTATCATCCCATTTCGAACCCACTTTTAGAAGCCAATGTTAACTGGTTCTCCCCAGCTTTTGAGTTTTGCTTGGCTTGGAAGAAAGCCTGGCAGGAGGAAGATTATACCTGGTGACCCAACTCTGCTGATAAGGACACAAGAGCAGGTGATAGTCCAGACCGACACAGTGGCACAGCTAGTTGAGCTGCTGTCTCACAATTCCTGATCCTGAGCTTAAATGCTGTCTGTGTGACTTTCCCCTGGCTTCCACCCACATACCCTTGGGAGTTCTCCTCCATAATCCTCACCACAGTTTATATACCAACAGTGGCCAACTATAATTAAGTGCTTGAGATACTGAATGATGCCATCTCAAAATAAGAAAAAGTTCATCCCAAAGCATCTCAAATCATGTTCAGGGACTTTAACAGCCTTCTTTGAAGAAAGCCCTGCCCAATAATCATCAGCATATACAGTAACCTGTAGCACCAGAGGTCCCAACACACTAGACAACTGTTATACCAAGATAAGGAATGCCCACTGTTCCATGCCCAGACCACATTTCAGTAAATCCAATCACTTGGCTGGCCTTCTCCTATCTACACACAGGCAGAGGCTAAAGAGCAAAGCTCCAGAGATTAGAGCAACAAAGAGGTGGTCGCGACAGGCAGAGGAGCGGCTATGGGATTGCTTCACGTGGTAGACTGAGCCACGTTTAAGGACTCATCTGTGGATATGAATGAATACACCATGGTTCCCATGGAATTTATTTAAACAGTTGTAGATGATTGTGTCCACACATTCAGAGTCTTCCCCAACCAGAAGACTTGGATGAACCATGAGATCCTCAATCTGCTGAGGACCAGACCAGAGGCATTCAAGTCCACTGAGTAAGAAAGTTACAAGATGTCCAGGCACAACCTCTGAAAAGGCGTCACACAGGCAAAGTGACAACTCCAGACTGAACTTGAATCAATGAAGGATGCTCAGAAGTTGTGGCGGGGCATCAATGCTAGCACTTCTTATAAACTAAAATCAAACAATATAGGCGACAATAGGGCTTCGCTTTCAGAGGAGCTCAGTGCCTCCTATACTTGCTTTGACCGTGAAAACATGGACACCTGCTGCCCCCAGTGATCCCACCATTTTAGTCTCCGAGGCCGACATGTAAGCAGCCTTCAGGAAGGTGAAACCACAAAAAGCATCCGGCCCAGGTGGGGCTCCTAAAGACCTGTGCTGATCAACTGGCTGGAGTGTTCACTGGGATCTTTAACCTCTTGCATCTGCAGTCTTCACTTATACAGGTGCAAAGAAGAACGTGGTAATCTGTCTCAATGACTATTATCTGGTAGCACTTACATAAACAGTAATGAGGTGTTTAGAGAGGTTGGTGATGAAACATATCAATTTCTGCCTGAGAAGTGACTTGGATCTGCTCTATTTTGCCTACAGGAGCAACAGGTCCACAGCTGATGTCATCTCACTGGCTCTTCACTTAACACTGAAACATCTGAACAGCAAACATCAGGATGTTCTTTGTCGACTACAGCTCAGCATTCAATACCATCATCCCCTCTAAACTAATCAATAAGCTTCAAGACCTAGGCATTTGGATCCTCGATTTCCTCATTTGCAGACCCCAGTTCAGATTGGTGACAACATCTCCTCCACAGTCTCCAACTGCACAGGTGCACCACAAGGCTGTGTGTTTAGCCCCCTGTTCTACTCGACCATGTGGTAAGCACAGCTCCAATGCCATTTTCAAGCTGTAGGTGCCACCACTGCTGTAGGCCGTATTGAAGGTGGTCACGGATCAGCATATGGGAGGGAGATTGAAAATCCGGTTGAGTGATGTCCCGACAACAACCTCTTAGGCAATGTCAATAAGACCAAGGAGCTGATTATTGACTTCAGGAGGAGGAAACCCAGAGATCTAAGAGCCAGTCCTCATCAGAGGAGAAGAGGGTCAGCAATTTTAAATTCCTCAGTGTTATCATTTTGGAGGACCTATACTGGGCCCAGCACGTAAGTGCAATTATGAAGAACGCATGGCAGTGACTCTAATTCCTTAGGAGATCGTGAGGGTTCGGCATGACACCTGAAACCTTGACAAACTTCTATGGATGTGTGGTGGACTGTATGTTTACTGGCTGCATCATCTCCTGGTATGGAAACACCAATGCCCTTGAACAGAAAATCCTACAAAAAGTAAAGGATAAGGCCCAGTCTGTTACGGGTAAAGTCCTCCCCACCATTGAGCACATCTACATGAAGCGTTGTCACAGGAAAGCAGCATCCATCATCAGGGACTCCAAGGTCATGTTCTCTTCTCAGTTCCTGCCTCAGGAGCACACTACCAAGTTCAGGAACAGTCATTACCACTCAACCATCAGGCTCTTGAACCAAAGGTTCACTCAACTTCACTTGCCCCATCATTGAATTGTTCCTGCAACCCATGGATTTACTTTCAAGGACTCTTCATTTCATTTTCTCAATAGTTATTGCGTATTTATTTATTTTTTCTTTTGTATTTGCACATTTTGTTGTCTTTTGCACACTGGTTGAATGCCCAAGTTGCTGTGGTCTATTGTTATTATTCTATTATGGGTTTATTGAGTATGCCCCATGAAAATGAAACTCAGGGTTGTATATTGTATATATATGTACTTCTATAATAAATTTACTTTGAACTTCGAACTTTAAACTTTGAACATGCGTGTTGGTAGGTTAATTAGCCGTTGTAAACTCCATCACCAGAGCTGCTTCAAAATCTTCAAAAGACAATGCCTCAGAAAGGTGGCAGCCATAATTAAAGATCCCCAGCACCCAAGAAATGTCCTATTCTCATTATTACCATTTATAGTACATTTTATGTATTGCACTGATCTGTGGCTGTAAAACATCAAATTCATGACATATGTCAGTGATAATAAATATCAAGTCCAGGGGAGAACTGGGAAGATGTTGATGGGGGGTTGGGTGAATAAATGGAATTAGAGTAAGAATCATGTAAAAATGGTGCTTGATGGTCAGAATGGACGGTGCGTTGCAGGATCTGTGTCCATGGCGTACACCACTTTGGGCTGGCCATTGGGAAAATCCGAGGTGTTTCAACAGATTATACTAGATCTCACCAGCAGAGGGTGCTGCTCTCAACATTGGCTGGTCACTTCATAAAGGAAGTTAGTGGGTTTATAAGGCAGTTTTCTCAAGACACAATGTACATAGCCAAGGCTGCTCAGATGGACTGGAAAAGCCATTTCTGATGGACTTGAAGCGTTCACTCTGTTTCTCTTTCCATAAATGCTGCCTGACGCCCTGAGCATTTCCAACATGTTTTGTTTTTCATTAGGCCTTGGACCTCACGCTTAAGGATGTCTGGTACTCAAGCCCATCTATGGAAGAGCAGGTGCAGCAGACATTGAGAGAATGTATGCTTCTGAACTGGAGCGAGCCCTGACCACGTGGACTACCCGACAGGAAGAAGATGGATTGGTGATAAAGGGTGGCACAGTGGCGCTATGGTTAGCGCATCACTTCACAGTGCCAGAGATCACTGATCGGGATCCAATTACCACCGATGCCGATAAAAAGTTCGTGTGTTCTCCGTGTGGATTTCCTCCGGATGCTCCGCTTGCCTCCCACATTCCTGATATGTGCTTAGGGTTGGGGCTAGTGAGTTGTGGGCATTGCTATGTTAGCACTGGAAGCATGCCAAAGCTTCCAGCACAATCCTCATTGACTTGATTTGGCGCAAACGATGCATTTCCACTGTATGTTTCGGTGCTTCAATGTGCATGTGTTAAATAAAGCTAATTGTTAAAAGTGGAGCCTGGCAGTGAGGGGAACACGTGTTCTCTTTATATTGCACCATGGGAGCAATTGTGGTTTAAACATTGCTGCTAAAAGAGGAAAGCTGTTCAGCAGAGCGGAATGGGATTGCAGATTACACGCAGGCATACCCTCCAAACCAAGAGTAGCTATACCAAGCACCCTCACAATTATCATCAACTAGTAAAAATGTAAGTGGGGCAAGCAAAGGAAAAGTAGGCAGATCGGCTGCCTCGAAAGGATGAAGTACTTCCGGTTAACGCAAACAACACATTTCACCGTACATGTCGACGTGCACGTGGCAAATAAATGAATCAGAGGTCCTCACCCAACAGTGAACCAGTGCTCACAGTCACCGAGTGGTGTGACACAGCTTCCCAGTGTCATTTGTTGAACAGGTAGTCTTGCGGAAACCTCAATCCTACTGCATGAGAAACTCAGTATGAGAGGCTTCCATTGACAGATTAAACCTGTAACGGGCATTCACTCGGTGCTACGTACTGGAATGTTCTGTGGCTTTAAATGTGTCAACATTCCCTGTAAAGCAAGTAGGAGTGAGCTGTTATTTCTCTTAACACCACTAGGTGGTAGTGTTATACATGGGGAAGTTGAGCAAAACCAAACCAAAAGCTCACAAGGGTTTGGTCCATTACTTGTATCACATGGTAGCTTAAAGAAAGCAGTTTCTTACTTCAGTTAAATACATGGATGTGTAAGTGGGGGAAATGGTCAAACATACAGGTACAGACACATTCACACCAAATGCCCAGGCAATTACAAGAATGGATGCCTAGTTTTCCAGAAATAATGTGGTAGACACTGTTAATTAATGATGATCTTTGCACAAATGAGAGAGCTGAATTAAGTTCAGGATGCTAAAAATAAAGAAAAGGAGACTCTTCTGGGAATGGTGAGCTGGCACCCTAATAACACAGTAAGGCAAAGAACAGGAACTCGACAGAAAGTGACAACAATAATGAAGAGTGAAAGCTCAAACCCACATTCCCAAATACATCCTGCTCCCTTTTAAATGAGGGAACCTTGAGGGAATCATCCAGTATTAGTATCACGATAGCGTAATAGTTACTGCAAGGCTATTACAGCTCGGGGCATCGGAGTTTGGAGTTCAGTTCCAAAGCAGCTTGTAAGGAGTTTGTACGTTCTCCGCGTGACCGTGTGGGCTTCCTCCAGTTTCCTCCCACAGTATAAAGACGTTCCTATTAATAGGTTCATTGGCCTTTGTAAATTGTCCTGTGATTAGGCTAGGGTTAAATAGTTGGGTTGTTGGGCAGTACAGATTATTGGACCTGAAGGGCCTGTTTTGCACTGTATATCTGAATGAAATAAATAAATAGAACAATTCCTTCTTATGCCAGAACTACCAGTGTTGAGTGAAAAATTTTCATAAACATTCTCAGAATTCAGGATCTAGGCTGAAGAAGAACTGACAAAGAGGAGGGAGTGAATTCAATTATTCTAGTTCTTACTGTTTCATCTTTCTGCTAGCTATCTTTCCTTCCTTACTAATCATAGTCATTTTTAATACATTCTGTCCAATCTTCCAACACATCAAAAGTCTTGGCACAATTGTATGGTTTTTCCTTTAAGATGAAAGGCTGAAGACATGGTGCAGGAGGGAGGGCTTCAGGTTTCTAGATAGTTGGGCAGTTTTCCAGGGAAGGTGGGACCTGTTCCGGTGGGACGGTTTACATCTGAACTGGAGGGGGACAAATATTCTTGCAGGTAATTTTGCTAGAGAGGCTCCAGTGGATTTAAACTAGATACAAGGGGGGAGTGGAACCAAAGTGTAGGAACAGATGTAGGGAAGAAGGAAGAAAAAGATAGTAAAGTTGTTAGTGATAAACAGAGAGTAAGAGGTGGAAATTTTCTTAAATGCATTTATTTTAATGCTAGGGGTGTTGTAAGAAAGGTGAATGAGCTTAGAGCATGGATTCATATCTGGAAATATGATGTTGTAGCTATTAGTGAAACATGGTTGCAGGAGGGGTGTGATTGGCAACTAAATATTCCTGGATTCCGTTGCTTCAGGTGTGATAGAATCAGAGGGACAAGAGGGGGAGGTGTTGCATTGCTTGTCAGAGAAAACACTACAGCAGTGCTCTGGCAGGATAGATCAGAGGGCTTGTCTAGAGAGGCTATTTGGGTGGAATTGAGGAATGGGAAAGGTGTAGTAACACTTATAGGGGTATATTATAGACCACCAATGGGGAACGAGAATTGGAAGGGCAAATTTGTAAGGAGATAGCAGATATTTGTACTAAGCACCAGGTTGTCATTGTGGGAGATTTTAATTTTCCACACATAGACTGGGAAGCCCATACTGTAAAAGGGCTGGATGGTTTGGAGTTTGTAAAATGTGTGCAGGATAGCTTTTGCAGCAATACATAGAGGTACCAACCAGAGAAGGGGCAGTGTTAGGGAATGAGATAGATCAGGTGACGGAGGTATATGTTGGGGAGCACTTCGGGTCCAGTGATCACAATGCCATTAGTTTCAATATAATTATGGAAAAGGACTGATCTGGACCCAGGGTTGAGATTTTTGATTGGAGAAAGGCTAACTTTAAGGAGATGCGAAAGGATTTACAAGGAGTGGATTGGGACAAATTGTTTTATGGGAAGGATGTAATAGAGAAATGGAGGTCATTTAAAGGTAAAATTTTGAGGGTACAGAATCTTTATATTCCAGTTAGGTTGAAAGGAAAGGTTAAAAGTTTGAGAGAGCCATGGTTTTCAAGGTATATTGGAAACCTGGTTCGGAAAAGAGAGGTATTTACAATAAATATAAGCAGCATGGAGTAAATAAGGTGCTCGAGGAATATAAAGAATGTAAAAAGAATCTTAAGAAAGAAATTAGAAAAGCTAAAAGAAGATACAAAGTTGCTTTGGCAAGTAAGGTGAAAATAAATCCAAAGGGTTTCTACAGTTATATTAATAGCAAAAGGATAGTGAGGGATAAAAGTGGTCCCTTAGAGAATCAGAGTGGACAGCTATGTGTGGAACCAAAAGAGGTGGGAGAGATTTTGAACGATTTCTTATTTTCGGTATTCACAAAGGAGAAGGATATTGAATTGTGTAAGGTAAGGGAAACAGGCAGGGAAGTTATGGAAACTATGATGATTAAAGAAGAGGAAGTATTGGCGCTTTTAAGGAATATGAAAATGGATAAGTCTCCGGGTCCTGACAGAATATTCCCTAGGACCTTGAGGAAAGTTAGTGTAGAAATAGCAGGGACTCTGACAGAAATATTTCAAATGTCATTAGAAACGGGAATGGTGCCAGAGGATTGGCGTATTGCTCATGTTGTTCCATTGTTTAAAAAGGGTTCTAAGAGTAAACCTAGCAATTATTGGCCTGTAAGTTTGACATCAGTGGTGGGTAAATTAATGGAAAGTATTCTTGGAGATGGTATATAATGTTATCTGGATAGACAGGGTCTGATTAGGCACAGTCAACATGGATTTGTGTGTGGAAGGTCATGTTTGACAAATCTTATTGAATTTTTTGAAGAGGTTACTAGGAAAGTTGACGAGGGTAAAGCAGTGGATGTTGTCTATATGGACTTCAGTAAGGCCTTTGACAAGGTTCCACATGGAAGGTTAGTTAGGTATCAATATTAGGTATTAGTTAGGTAGGTAGTTAGTAGTTAGGTATTAGGTAGTTAGTTATGTATTAAGGTTCAATCATTAGGTATTAATATTGAAGTGATAAAATGGATTCAACAGTGGCTGGATGGGAGATGCCAGAGAGTGGTGGTGGAT
Source organism: Mobula hypostoma (assembly GCF_963921235.1). Lineage (NCBI taxonomy): Eukaryota > Metazoa > Chordata > Chondrichthyes > Myliobatiformes > Myliobatidae > Mobula > Mobula hypostoma. The sequence continues at coordinate 21,202,472 of NC_086111.1, forward strand.
AACTGTTTGTCAGGTTGGAGGCCAGTGACTAGTGGTGTGCCTCAGGGATCTGTACTGGGTCCAATGTTGTTTGTCATATATATTAATGATCTGGATGATGGGGTGGTAAATTGGATGAGTAAGTCTGCAAATGATACTAAGATAGGTGGTGTTGTGGATAATGAAGTAGGCTTTCAAAACTTGCAGAGAGATTTAGGCCAGTTAGAAGAGTGGTCTGAAAGATGGCAGATGGAATTTAATGCTTATAAGTGTGAGGTGCTACATTTTGGTAGGACTAATCAAAATAGGACATACATGGTAAATGGCAGGGCATTGAAGAATGCAGTAGAACAGAGGGATCTAGGAATAATGGTGCATAGTTCCCTGAAGGTGGAATCTCATGTGGATAGGGTGGTGAAGAAAGCTTTTGGTATGCTGACCTTTATAAATCAGAGCATTGAGTATAGGAGTTGGGATGTAATGTTAAAATTGTACAAGGCATTGGTAAGGCCAAATTTGGAGTATTGTGTACAGTTCTGGTCACTGAATTATAGGAAAAATGTCAACAAAATTGAGAGACTACAGAGAAGATTTACTAGAATGTTACCTGGGTTTCAGCACCTAAATTACAGAGAAAGGTTGAACAAGTTGGGTCTTTATTCTTTGGAGCGTAGAAGGTTGAGGGGGAACTTGATAGAGGTATTTAAAATTATGAGGGGGATAGATAGAGTTGACATGGATAGGCTTTCTCCATTGAGAGTGGGGGAGATTCAAACAAGAGAACATGAGTTGAGAGTTAGGCGGCAAAAGTTTAGGAAAGGGGGACAAACACAAGGATGAACTTCCTTACTCAGAGAGTGGTAGCTGTGTGGAACGAGCTTCCAGTAGAAGTGGTTGAGGCAGGCTCGATATTGTCACTTAAAGTAAAATTGGATAGCTCTATGGACAGGAAAGGAATGGAGGGTTATAGGCTGAGTGCAGGTCGGTGGGACTAGGTGAGAGTAAGCATTCGGCACAGACTAGAAGGGCTGAGATGGCCTGTTATATGGTTATATGGTTATATTGATACTATCTTCAACATTTTTAGTTCTCATTGGAATGTGACCTTACCACATATTCCGAAAGAGTCCCTTACATGTCTGCCACTGCACCTACATTGACTGATCCCGTAATCTAATTTACCAGTTCACTTTCAGATTCAGGCGCAAAGTTTAAAGTAAATTTATTATCAAAGTACATGTACAAAGTACATATCAAAATATGTCACCATACACTACCCTGAGATTCATTTTCTTGCACTCACAGTAGAACAGAGAAATACAATAGAAACAATGAAAGACTACAAAGACTGACAAACAACATGCAAAAGAAGACAAACTCTGCAGATACAAAATAATACTGAGAACATGAGTTGTAGAACACTTGAAAGTGAGTCCGTATGCTGTGGAATCAGTTCAGTGTTGAAGTGAATGAAGCTATCTTCGCCATTTCAGGCGCGTGGTGGTTGAAGGATAGTAACTGCTCCTGAACCTGATGGTGTGGGATCTAATGCTCCTGTACCTACTTCCATCCTCCCGACCCTCGTACTTCCATATCTGTCCTTCTTTAAATGTAAATACTAGTTTTGAACCCATTCTTCTCTTTCTCGAACTGAAAGTAAACTTCAGTCATACTATCAGCACATTTATGTGTTACAGGTTAAAGGTGAAAGGTGAAATGTTCAGGGGAACCTGATGGAAGACTTCCTCACTGAGAGGGTGGTGAGAATGTGGAATGAGGTGCCAGCAGAAGTGTGGCAGCAGGTTGATGGAAATTGGAATGAGTACATGGATGGGAGGGATAGGGAGGTGTAGGTTAATAGAACGAGGAAAATAATAATTCAGAATAGACCAGATGGGCTGAACTGTAGTGCACTATGACTCCATAAAATTTATTTCCTTAATTATTTCTTATCTGGTGCCAAACTACTTTTTATCTCTTGATATCCTGAACCCCTCTCAATTATATAAAGAGTATTGTTGGTTAACAAAGTCACCCCTTCACCTTCACCTTTACTTGGTTCCTTGTCCTTTGTATTTCACATACCTTTTAATATTCTGGTCCCATCTACGTACGGCCACAGCAACGCCTCTGTAATGGCTCTCAGATTACAATTAATCATTTCTGTTTATGCTCTCAGTCTGTCTCCTGTGTTTTGAATGCTCTGTGCATTCAGATGCAAGGCTTTCAATTTTGTCATTTTGCTACCTTTTGCAACCTTAAGCCTCATCTATTGATCTTCTCTCTCTATTCCTTCCTGACACAGTTTATCATTTTTCTTCTGAACATCTTTCTCTCTGTCCCCATTTCTACACTTTGATTTACCACATCATTGAAGTTTTGATCCCTTGCCCTCTTCTTTCATGGTTGTGTAGCTCACTAGAACATAGTTCCAGCATGGTTCAGGAGCAGAATGTTCTTGCCATCCATCCTGGTGAAGATGTGTGCTCCAGCTGCTGGACAAGAGATACAGTGAGCTCTCTTTGAATACAACACGCCAATGGCCTACCCCTACCGCACACATAGACACAAGATGAGATACATTACATCTGTCATTCCCCTGTAACCTTGACAACTCATGGGAATGTTTCAGGTAGCAGGTTAGACCAACAACAGTGAACTGGAAATAAATCAGTCAAGGCTCTTCGCTGAACTTCAGGTAAGAGAGATCCTGAACAAACTTGACCGCTAAGCACCAGAACTAGGTATTTTTAGAAGTAAACTATTCTGCCCACTGAATTATCCCAGCTCCTGTTCCCTCATTAATTTTCCCTCTATTCTCGGACAATCAATCTCAGGCCTGTGTATCAAGAGCTATCTTTTAATCAAGATTTAAAAAGCAGAGCTTCACGGCAAGTTTTTCTGAGCTCGACAACCAATGTCAAGGCTGCATAAAAAGTGCTACCTTTTTGCAATCGAGATTTTAAAGGCAGGGCTTCGTGGCAGTTTCTCTGAGTTGAGAATCACCAGTTAGCAAGAGGGATTCAGTAGAAAGGCAGAATACAAGAAACAGAGATGCCAGTGGAGCGGCTAGGCTTTCAGCAGTACTACTTTAGAGTGTGTCAGCCTTTAGAGTGGTCTTGGCTCATCAGGCTGAGGCGAGATCAGGCTTGCGTGAGGTAAACTTTCTCTCTTTCTGTCCTTATTTGTTCATTCCTCATCTATTAAGGCATAGATTAGTGAGAATGGCTCCGGGGCAGTGTTTTGTACTGTGTATAGGATGTGGAAAGTCTGGGAGACCTCCAGTCTCTCTGATAAACACATCTGCACCAGATGCACTGAGCTGTAGCTCCTGAGAGAATGTATTAAGGAACTGGAGCTGCAGCTTGATGACCTTCGACTCATTCGGGAGAATGAGGACGTGGTAATCAGAAGCTACAGGGTGATAGCCACCCCTAGGTTGCAGGAGACAGGTAACTAGGTGACTGTCAGGAGAAGGACGGAAAATGCACAGCCAGTGCAGAGTACACCTGTGGCCTTTCCCCTCAATAATAATTATACAACTTTAGATACTTCTGAGGGGGATGACCTACCAAGGAGAGCCACAGCGACCGGGCACTGGCACTGAGTCTGGTGCTGTGGCTCAGAACAGCAGATCGGTGAAGAACACTGCAGTGTTGATAAGCGATCCCATATTCAGAGGAACGGAGATGAGGTTCAGTGGGTGCAATGGAGGCACCCGTATGATATGTTGCCTCTCTGGTGCCAGGATCAGGGATGTTTCTGATCGGGTCCATGGCATTCTCAAGGGTGAGGGTGAACAGCCAGAAGTCTAGGTACAAATTGGCACCAATGACATAGGTTGTCAAGGTGACAAGATCCTGAAGAGAGATTTTAGGGAGCTAGGTAGAAAGCTGTGAAACAGGGCCTCCAGGGTAGTAATCTCGGGATTGCTGCCTGTGCCACATTCCAGTGGGGGTAAGAATAGGATGATTCAACATGTGAATAGATAGCTGAGGAACTGGTGAGGAGAGCAGGGTTCAGATTCATGGATCATCTTCTGGGGAAGATACAACCTGTACAAAAGGGACGGGTTCCAATATCTTTGTGGGCTGGTTGGCTGGAGTTGTTCAGGTAGGTTTAAACTAATCTGGCAGGGGGCTGGGGACCAGAGTGATAGTGTTGAAAGTGAGGTAGCTGGTTTACAAACAGAGGCAATGCATAGTGAGACTCCTAGCAAGGGAAGGCTGATGATAGGGCAAAACTGTACTCAACAGGATGAGTTCCAACGTAAAAGACAGACAAAATTGAAAAGAGCCAATACTGGACTGAAAGTGTTATATTTGAATGCGCACAGTATACGGAACTTGTAGCATTGTTACAGATTGGCATGTATGATGTTGCAGGCATCACTGAATCATGGCTGAAAGAAGATTATAGCTGGAAGCATAATGTCCAAGGATACACATCATATTGAAAGGACAGGCAGGAATGCGGGGGTGGGGGCATTACTCTGTTGGTAAAAAATGAAATCAGATCAGTAGAGAAGAGGTGACATAGGGTCGGAATCATTGTGGATTGAGCAAAGGAACTGCAAGGGTAAAAAGTTCCTGATGGAAGTTATATTCAGACCCCCAAACAGTACTAAGGATGTGGTCTGCAAATTACAACTGGAAATGGAAAATGCATGCCAAAATAGCAATGCTAGAATAGTCATGGGGGATTTCAATATGCAGGTAGATTGGGCAAATCAGGTTGGTGCTGGATCCCAAGAGCGGGAATTTCTAGAATACCTATGAGATGGCTTTTTAGAGCAGCTCATGGTTAAACCCACTGAGGAATCAGCTTTTCTGGATTGGGTGTTTTGCAATGAATTGGAATTGATCAGGGAGCTTAAGGTAAAAGAACCCCTAGGACCAAGTGATCATAATATGATTGAATTCACCCTGAAGTTTGAGAAGAAGAAGCTGAGGTCAGATGTATCAATATTACAGTGCAGGAAAGGGAATTACAGAGGCATGAGAGAGGAGCTGGCCAGAACTGATTTAAAAAGAACACTGGCAGGGGTGATGGCAGAAATGGCTAAAATTTCTTGTAACAATTTGTAAGGCATGGGATATATACATCCCAAGTAGGAAGAAGTATTCCAAAGGCAAGATGACACAACCATGGTGAACAAAAGAAGACAAAGCCAGCATAAAACCCGAAGAGATTGCATGCAATAGAGCAAAAATTAGTGGGAAGTTAGAGGGTTGGGAAGCTTTTAAACACCAACAGAAGACAACTAAAAAGTAATTGAGAAAATAAAGATGAAATATAAAAGTAAGCAAGCTAGCCAATAATATTAAACAGCATACCTAAAGTTTCTTCAAATACATGAAGTGTAAAAGAGAAGTGAAAGTGGAGAGGTAGCAATGGGGGTCAAGGAAATAGCGGACAAACTAAGTAAGTATTTTGCACCAGTCTTCACTGTGTAAGACACTAGCAATATGCTGGAAGTTCCAGGTGTCAGGGGTCATGAAGTGTGTGAAGTTACCATTACTAGGAGAAGGTTCTTTGGAAACTGAAAGGTCTGAAGGTAGATAAGTCACCTGGACCAGATGGTGTACACCATAAATTTCTGAAAGACATGGCTAAAGAGATTGTGGAGGCATTAGTAATGATCTTTCAAGTATCACCAGATTCTGAATGTTTCTGGAAGACTGGAAAATTGCAAATGTCACTCCACTCTTCAAGAAGAGAGAGAGGCAGAAGAAAGAAAAATATAGGCCAGTTAGTCTAACCTCAGTGGCTGGGAAAACGTTGGAGTTGAGTGTTAAGGATGTGGTCTCAGGGTGCATGGAGCTACATGATGTAATAGGCCATAGTAAGCATGGTTTCCTCAAGGGAAAATCTTGCCTGGCAAATCTGTTGGAATCCTTCTTAGAAATAACAAGCAGGAAAGACAAAGGAGAATCAGTTGATGTGTACTTGGATTACCAGAAGGCTTCTGATAAGGTGTCACACGAGGTTGCTAAACAAGCTATGCCCCCTGTGTATTACAGGAAGATTCTAGCATGGATAAAGCAGTGGCTGATTGTCAGGAGGCAAAGAGTGGAAATAAAAGGAGCTTTTCTGGTTGGCTGCCGGTGACTAGTGGTGTTCCAGGGGTATCTATGTTGGGACTGATCCTTTTTACGTTATATGTTAATAAATTGGATGATGGGATTGATGGCTTTGTTGCCAGGTTTTGCAGAAAATATGCAGATAGGTGGAGGGGCAAGTAGTTTAGAGGAAGTGGAGAGGCTACAGAAGGACTTAGACAGATTAAGAGAATGGACAAAGAAGTGGCAGATGGAATACAGTCTCGTGAAGTGTATAGTAAAAATGAAAGGGTTGACAATTTTCTAAATGGAGAGAAAATACAAAAAACTGAGGTGCAAAGGGACTCGGGAATGCTTGTGCAGGATTCCCTAAAGGTTAATTTGCAGATTGAATGTGTGGTGAGCAAGGCAAAGGTGATGTTAGTATTCATTTCAAGAGGACTAGAATATAAAAGCAAGGATGTGATGTTGAAACTTTATAGAACACTGTTGAGGCCTCACTTGGAGTAATGTGAGCAGTTTTGGGCCTCTTAAGTTAGAAAGGATGTGCTGAAACTGCAGAGGGTTGGAAGGAGGTTCACAGAAATGAAGCTTGTCATACGAAGAGCATTTGATGGCTCTGGGACTGTATTCTCTGGAATTCAGAAGAATAAGGGCTGACCTCATTGAACCCTATCAAATAGTGAAAGGCCTTGATAGCATGGGTGTAGAGAGGATGTTTCCTATAGTGCGAGTATCTAAGACTAGAGGACACAGTCTCAGAATAGAGAGATGTCCTTTCAGAACGGAGAAGAGGAGGAATTTCTTCAGCCAGAGAGTGGTGAATCTGTGGAATTCGTTGCCACGGGCAGATGTGGAAGCCAAGTCTTTATGTATATCTAAGATAGAGGTTGATAGATTCTTGATTTGTCAGGGCATGAAGGGATTCGGAGTGGGGGTGGGGAAGGCAGGAGGTTGGGGCCGAATGGAAATTGGATCAGCCATGATGAAATGATGGAGCAGACTCGAGGGGTCAAATGGTCTAATTCTGCTCTGATGGTCACATTCTCCCTGAATTCTCATCACAATGGGTAATTTACCGCAGGCAACTAACATATCTTTGAGGTGTGGGAGGAAACTGGAGCACCAGGAGGAAAGCCATGATGAGAACGTGCAAACTCCTCACAGACAGCATCCGAGGTCGCTAGAGCTGTGTGGTAGCAAATCTACTCGTTGCACCACTCTGCCACGAAGCCAATTTTGTTAAACATATTCCTTCATTAATTATAAAAACATTGGAGAGGTAGGAGGAAGAGGTTGTCTGACGGAGCAAATTAACCAACTCAGGAGGACCTGTGGTCAAACTAGTAGGTATATATTAAACCAGAGCTGGCAATACTTGGGGAACAGTGTATAAACAATAATCAAACTGTTTGTAATCAAGTAATATAAAATGTTACATGTTTCTACACCAGACAGAATGCCGATGTCCCATTATATAGCTTGTTTCTTCTGTCTCCATTTGCATTCATTGGGGTGGATTTCCTGATCGAAGGGACTTCAAGAATTGTTATTAAAGGGATACGAATTCAGAGCAAAGTGCATGAAAGAATTAACCAAACCAGACAACTGTACACCCAACAGCAGGCCACTCTCCCCTTCATCGTACCGCCAGGCTCTTCAGTTTTATGTGCATCAGTTGCAGTTCCCTCTGTTCCAAAGAAAACATGCTCACCTTCCAGTGCATGGGATCAAAAACCTACCCATGAGTTCGAGGCCATTCTCTCCATATCCTCATCCATCACAGCCTCTGCACTTGAAAGCCTCCCACAGGTGAGCAAGTCTCTAGATAACCAATGAGGTGCTGCAGAACCAATCCATTTCCACATGCCCTGCCAAGTTTAGTGTTGCCGAATCACACGGCTCTGTGGGCGAGTGTGATTATGTGGAGCTGTTATCCAGAGGCAGCCATTTATCTTAATCGTGCCAGGAGCAATGAGATTCTCAAGCACCTCAGCATTTCTCAGTTCATCGCATGGATGCATAAAATGATAAACAGAACCAGTCTGCACAATAATAACTTGCCAAGGATATTTAAACCACCTTCATTGTTTCCATTGTTTTCCTAAGAAGAAAAAATATCAGCATTTGCCCTAGAAACATAGAATACCCCTCTCTTCCAGTGTAAACCAGAGTCTGGTTCTTCTAATCCAGTTACTATGTGGACACAAATATTTGCTGTTTTGTCACGGCATCCATTTCAGTCACATCCACAATTTGTCTATGTTGAAGCATCCACCCAACATTTATTTGAAATAAATTCTATCATCTCATCTTCTCAGCTAATCCTCAAAGAACAGATTGAGAGGAACTTAAAAAGAAACCTTTGGAAGGTCCGGCAACATCGGTGGAAAGAAAAGCAGAGTTAACGTTTGTCAGCACTGAGAGTGTTGTGCTTAATGGTACTAAGACGCACAAACACGGATTCTGAGTTTTGTTATAAGCATCGTATTGTAGGTTACATTGGGACATTAACAGTGTACAGAGCTGGGCTGAGAAGTGGCAGATGGAGTTCAACCTGAGGAAGTGTGAAGTGGTTCCCTTTGGAAGGTCGTAATTGAAGGCAGAATACAGCATTAATGGCAGGATTCTTAGCAGTATAGAGGAACAGAGAGGTCTTGAGGTCCATGTCCATAGATACACTCAGTGGCCATTTTATCAGTTACCTCGTGTACCTAATAAGGTGGACACTGAGTGGGTGTTCATAGTGTTATGCTGCTGTAGCCCATCTACTTTAAGGTCCAACATGTTATGCATTCAGAAATGCTCTTCTTCACACCACTGTTGGAATGTGTAGTTATTTGAGTTACTGTCGCCATCCTGTCAGCTTGAACCAGTCTGGCCATTCACCTCCAATCGCTCTCATTAACAATGTGTTTTTGCCCACAGAACTGCTGCTCACTAGAGTATTTTTGTTTTTCGCACCATTCTTTGTAAACTCTAGAGACTGTTGTGCATGAAAATCTGACCACCCTGTCTGGCACTAACAATCTTTCCATGGTCCAAGTCACTTAGATCATATTTCTTTCTCATTTTGATGTTTAGTCTGAACAACAACTGAACCTCTTGACCATGTCTGCATTCTTTTTAATCACTGAGTTGCTGCCACGTGATTGGCTCATTAGATAGCTGCAGTAACAAGCAGGCGTATAGATGTACCTAATATAGTGGCCACTGAGTATATATTTTTCTTATTCACAGTACATTTTATTTATTGCAATATACTGCTGCCGCTAAACACAAATTTTATGACATATGTCAGTGATATTAAACTGGATTCTGATTCTGATTGTGCATATCACAATAAACTTGACTTTAACTTTGGCACACAGCTTGGAAACCTGGCTACTGACTCTCACTGCATCCAAATTCTAACATGACCCAGCACAAGGGTAATTTATAGTAGCTAAGTAACTTACCAACCAGCACATGTTTTGGATCAGGAGGAAACTCATGTAGTTGCAAGGAGAATGTGCAAACTCCACGTGGACAACATTGGAGCCCAGCAATGAACATGCCTGGGCCACCCTTTATCTCTAGGTGTGCTGCTTCATGGCCAGTTCTCCAAATGCCATGGAAAATCTGGATGCACAAACCTTTCCATCCTTTCTCCCTTTCCCATTAATAGACTTCAGTCTTGGCCAGCCTTGACGATGCCACTAGTTGAGACCCCTTCCAGGATTATGGAAGAAGGTAGGGATCAGGAAGGCAAAATTTCCTCTTTAATGATTCACAGTATACCTCTCCCATCCCACAACACCCTCAAACCCAATCCTAAAGACCAGAGAACCATGCAACTGTAAATCAACACACCTCAACTCAATAGGTCACCTCTTCTTTAACTAAATTGCTTATCCACCACTACAGCAAAACAAATGACCAACTAGTCAGCACCTGACATTGCAAGGGGAATATTCAATAATGCTGTGAGATTTATTGAAGCCGAGACGTGGAATATATTTCTACTACCCTATTAATCTCACACATTGGGATGGTAGATGAGAGGGAAGACAAAATCAAGAGTGCCCAAGCTAATAGAAAGTTTTGCTTCGCTGCATCAACATGGCGCATCATCAGTGGCAGTGATTGGATAATGCACAACATGCTCCATGGCAACAGAAAATAGCACTGCTGTTGTCAGTACGACTACTTTGAGCTCAAGAGTTGCAGAGTCATAGAGTACTACAGTACAGAAATAGGCCCTATGGCCCGTCCAGTCCATGCCGAACTATTATTCTGCCTCATCCCATTGACCAGACCCTCAAACCTACGGATCACAAGAGTATCAACACTCAGCAGATGTTAAGACATTAGCCACACAAAATATGTTAAGGGTCATCACTGAAGCAACTAAGTTTCTGTGTAGTCATCTGAATGTTACTCCTGGAGGCCAGTGACTATCCTGAAGATCCATACCTCAAGGTTTAGAAACAGTGTCTTCTCCACTGCCATCGGGTTCTTGAACTTACCGAAATAAACCTAAAACTGCTTCAGACTATATTCCTTTTACACTCAGCCTGATGTAAAGCCTATTTTGTCATGCAAGTTATGCATAATTTATGTTAATTTACGTTTTATCATATTTGTCATGTGTTATACTACTGCTCTAAAATGCTAATTTTCACAGCATTGATATACCCGGGTGTCTGTCTATCACAATAAATTCAAAATTTTAACACTTCCCAATCTTGTGCTGCAACCCTCAAAAACATTTTCAAAACACAGCAACATCTAATTCAGTAGCCAACCAGGGGGGGTTAAAACCAACATAACGATGGATATTCCCAGCTCTATATGGAAACAGCACTCCTCTCTAAACAATGAAGAGCTCAAGGCCCAACAAAACACTTCGCATATTGTACGTGCATCAGCAGAAATGGCCTCCATTTTACCAACATAGCGAGAAAGCATCTGATTTAAATAATTCATCACAGACATTGCCATTAGAAAGATATTCACTTAACTTCAGAGGAATGCAAATGCTGTAAACACTGATTGTATGCAAGATAAAATATTATTTTAGGCTGTAGGAAATATATTGGGATGACCCAACAATATGTAAGGCACTACAGAAATGCAATATATTGCAACCAGAAGATCTCTTGGACTCCTGGCATTGGGCAGAAAGCCCCTGCACTTCTGGTTAAAGGCTTCTGCCCATTTCCTGTCATTCATCATCTAACACAAGTCAATGGGGCAAACTGCATTTGTCTAATGCAGGATTCTTGCAGTTCCACAGCCTGTAATGAGGGGATCAGAGGAGGAAAGAGTCAACAGCTTTAAACTCCTTGGCATTATCCAATCAGAGGATCTGTCCTGGGACTAGCATTTAAGTGCCATCAGAAAAAGGCATAACTGCACCCATGCTTTCTTAGAAGTTTGCATAGATTCAACAAAAACAAAGGAGCTGGTTGTGGATTACAGGAGGAATGGAGATGGGCTAACCCCTATTGACATCAATGGATCTGGGGTTGAGAGGGTAATCAGCTTTAAGTTCCTTGGCACAAACATCAGTGAGAACTTTACATGGTCTGTACACACCAGCTGTGTGGTGAAAAAGGCATAACAGTGCCTCTTTCATCTCAGACGGTTGAGGAAGTTTGGTATGTGTCTCCAAATCCTAAGAGTTTTCTACAGGGGCACAATTGAGAGCATCCTGTCTGGCTGCATCACTGCCTGGTATGGGAATTGTACTTCCCTTAATCGCAGGACTCTGCAGAGAGTGGTGTGGACAGCCCAGCGCCATCTGTAGTTGTGAACTTCCCATGATTCAGGGCATTTACAAAGACAGGTGTGTAAAAAGGGCTTGAAGGATCATTGTGGGCCCGAGTCACCCCAACCACAAACTGTTCCAGCTGCTACCATCTGGGAAACAGTACCACAGCATAAAAGCCAGAACCAACAGGCTCTGGGACAATTTCTTCCACCAGGCCATCAGACTGATTAACTCACGCTGATTTGAATGTATTTCTATGTTACATAAACTGTTCTATTTATTATAAATTACTATGATTGCACATTGCACATTTAGCCAGAGACGTAACGTAAAGATTTTTACTCCTCCTGTATGTGAAGGATGTAAGAAATAAAATCAATTCATTTCATTCATTCATTCATTCATTCATTCATTCATTCATTCACATGTCACCAGAACCATTGGCTAACTTCTACAGATGTGCAGTGGAGACAGTCCTAACTGACTACATCATGATCTGGTTATGGAAACAAGACTCCAATAAGTGATGGTACGGTCCAATCCGTCCCAAGCAAAGCCCTCACTATTGAGCACATTTACAAAGAGTGCCGTCAAAAGAACGCAGCATCTATTATCAAAGACCCCCATGCTCTCTTCTTGCTACTACCAGGCAGGAATGCCAGAAGCCTTAAGTCCTACACCATTAGGTTCAGGAACAGTTATTACCCTACAACCATCAGGCCCTTGAACCGTGACTCCGAACTGATTCTACAACCTACAGATTCACTTTTTGTTTTGGCTGTGTGCGTGCGAGTCGGTGCATGTGCGTCTGCGTGTGCTTGCGTGTGTCCGTGATGATTTCTTTTTCATGGCTTTTTTACAAGGCGCAGAGCGAGAGAGAGGGAGAGAGACTGTGTGGCGTGTCACTCCTCCCACAGACATTTTCGCAGTGTTTTCCCTTTATTTTACGAGGTCGAGTTGCAATCTCGACACTCAACCCGGCACGGATGGAAAGCATACTCAGGAGCGGACCCGACTAGTTTCGAACCCCCGACAGACTCACTCTACAACTCATGCTCCCAGTATTATTTATTATTTGCACAATGTGTCCCCTTTTGTACATTGGTTGTTTATCAGTCTTCATGGATAGTTTTTTATCATATTGCCTTTCTTTATTTTTCTGTAAATTTCGGCAAGAATGTGAACCTCAGGGTAGTATATGGTAACATAAATGTGCTTTGATAATAAATCTTTCTTTGAATTTTGATGTTTGAGAACAGGATCATTTTACCTATCCCACACAGGTTGCTGAGGTCTATTCAAAGGAAAAGGACTGTTCGGTACACCCTCGGTGAAGGGTACAAAGCTGAGGCAATCAGAGAGAGAGAGTCGTAGAGAGACACAAGCTTCACCACAATGCGTTTGTAATGACCATAACCACCCATTTTACATAATCCCATATTTATCCCCTTTGTTATTCTCCCCACAGTAGGCTAATTAGCCACTGTGAATTGTCTCTTGTGTGTGGATTAGTGGTAGAATCTAGGGGGAGATTATGGGGTTTGAGTTTGATGGAGTAACTGAATAGCTGTCTAAAGCAGTGCAGCTAAAACACTCTCAGGAAATGCCAAGCTATTCCTTACCCCACTCACCTTAAACCTACGCCCTCTAATTTGTGATCCCCTTTTGCTGCAAAACAAAACAGTTGAGTGCATTTACCCATAACCTCAGCACATTCACATGGAACACTGCCACAAAAAGCAGCATCCATCGTTCAGGACCCCACTATCCAGGCCATGGTCTCTCCTCCCTGCTGTCACCAGGAGCAGGTAGGACCCACACCAGCACACCAGCACACCACCAGAATCAGGAGAACAACCAGCAGGCTCCTGAACCAGCACGGACAACTTCATTCACCTCAACACTAAACTGATTCCACAACCTATGGACTGACATTCAAGTTCTCATATTCTCTGTATATGTATGTATGTATGTATGTACAGAATGTACTGATTTAGTTATTACTAGTATTATTATTATCTGCTTCTTGTATTTTCAGTTTGTCTCCTTTTGAACACTGGTTGTTTGTCACCCTTGGTGTGTAGTTTCTCATTGATTCTGTTGTATTTAGTTCTACTGTAAATATCTGTAAGAAATGAATCTCAGGCTTGTATATGATGACATATATGTACTTTGATAATAAATTTACTTTGAACTTATGAACTTTGAACTCTATCTACAGTATATCTCTCCTAATTTTATATAGCTCGATATTCGGCCATCACAGGCACGCCCAGTACTGATAATCCAAGATCAAACTTCATCTCCCTTCCCCTCTTTCAGCATCTCCCAACCAACCCCTTCACACACCAAGCTCTCAAATACCCCCTCCTTGTCTCGATGGCACTTTTATTTAACCAATAACAAACAAACTCCACGGTGTTTGGCTGTGACCCCTTCTTATAATCACAGGTCCCTTTCAATAAACTGGATTTCAAAATATCTTTGATTTCAATGAAAGCTGAAGACAAAAATTAGCTTGACTGTTAAAATCAGAATTAATTCACTATGCCTACCCAAGGGAAAACAGAAACCCCAGCGATAATTACTGATCCCACATTCAACTTTTCCAGTCCACTTCAGACAACTGCTTTTCCAAATTGGAACTGGAATTAGAATTTATTTAAATCTTATATCCATCCCACAATGTGAGGGAGTAAAAACCTTTGCATTATGACTCTGTCGCAATGTACAGACATGTGAATTTAGAAGTCTAATGGCTTGTAGGAGGAAGGTGTCCTGTAGCCTGTTGGTCCTGGCTCTAACACTATGGTAGCATTTACCAGACTGAAGCAGCTGAAACAGTTTATGGTTGGGGTGACTGGTGCCCCAACGATCTTCCAGGCTTTCTTTCTGCACCTGCTGCTGTAAATGTCCTCAATGGAGGGAAGTTCACATTCACAGATGCGCTGGGCTGTCCGTACCACTCTCTGCAGTGCCCAACGATCAAGGTTGGTGCAGTTCCTGTACCAGGCGGTGATACAGCCAGTCAGGATGCTCCCAATGGTGCCCCTGCAGAAGGTCTTGAGGATTTGGGGGCCCATGCCGAACTTCTCCAGTCGCCTGAGGTGGAAGAGATGCTGTAGTGTTTTTTTTTTCCACAAGGCTTTTGCCCTTTGTTAAAAGTCAAACCTCTATGTCTAAAGTGCTCAGAGGGTAGTTTTGCACACTCAGAGGAGAGGTCATTTGATTCCTGGACCGCTCCAAATACAATCACATTAACTACCTATTTACAGAATAAACACAAGGGAGCTAACAGGCAGGCGGCACCTGATGATTACACCCAGGAGACCCTCAGTTCCTACTTGAATGAAATAGCCAGCATTATCCTCTTCCTCCTCCTCTCTCAGCCAGAAACAGCACTTGGTTATGACCCCGGCTTCAGCTCCTCCTGTCACTTTTCCATATATTCAGGTCCCTTCGACCTTACAGATGACAGGGGGAAGTTAATGTTTTTTTGACTCATCGCATCTCTCTATTCAATGTTGTCTGGAGCATCCAACTATCTTTCAGTGAAAGTGAGCCTGCATCTCCCAAACATAGAACTTTAATTTGGTGTGGAAAGGTATGGAAGCACTGTAGTGTGAAGCTAATAAATGACTATCTAAAAATAAGACTACTTAAATGGTTTTCAAATGTAATAGTCACAGTGTTCCTTGAGGAATCTCAGTCCCATTCACCTTCTGCTGAACAGCTAATTGCCATTGAGGGCAAAACAGAAACTGGGAAAAAAATGGCAAAAAATATAAAACGGCAGATCCTGGAAACATGAAATAAAACATAAAATGGATGAAACACTCCAACAGGTCGGGCAGCATCTGTGGAGAGAGAAGCCGTGACAATCTGTCTGAAGGACAGTGAATCAGCTAATTTCAGGTAACCTTCACCTCCAGTCTCCACTTCCCTAACCTTATTTTAGTTCTGTTTCTATCTGCCAGTCACCCCTCATTAACATCTCCAGCACACCATATCGCACTCCAGCAAGTGTCTCCATCTTCACTCTCCCTACTTGGCTCCATCTTCCTCCATTTGTTTTGTCTGCCTCCATCTATCCAAATTAATTCACTAATTCTGGCAGCACCTACCAATGGAAAAAAAAATTCATCCTCTTCCCTACCTGGCCACATCTACTCATCATTGTTCAATGCCCCACCCACCATCTCAGTCCATCTCTTGTCTCACCACTGCCACTCTTCTCTTTATTCTGGCCATCTCCCCTCCCCACTCTCAGTCCTGATGTACAATGTTGACCTGAAAACTTCCTTTCCCCCCACAGATGCTGCTTCCTCTATTATGTTGTTTGTTGCTCCACACACAGGCCCTTTGGCGCATCTAGTCCATGCCCAACTGTAACTCAGTCTAGTCCCATCAACCCACATCTGGACCATCACCCTCCATACCCCTCCCATCCATGTACTTATTCAACCCTCTTGGTTGTTGAGATTGAACCCGCAGCCACCACTCCCGCTGGAAGCTCATTCCACACTCTCACTCCCTCTGAGTGAAGAAGTTTCCTCTCAAGCTCTCGCTAAACATTTCACCTTTCAAACTTAACCTATGACCTCTCATTCTAGTCTCACCCAACGTCAGTGGGAAAAGCCTGCTTGCATTAACTCTATCTATACCCCTCATAATTTTGTATATCTCGATCAAATCTGCCCTTATTCTCCAGGGAATAAGGTTCTACCTAATCAGCCACTCCTTATAATTCAGGACCTTAAGTCCCAGTAACATCCATGTCAATTTTCTCTGCACTCCTGCAATCTTATTGATCTCTTTCTTTTAAGTGCAATAGGTGAGCAGAACATAAGACCATAAGATATAGGGGCAGAATTAGGCCATTTGGCCCATCCAGTCTGCTCTGCCATTTCATCATGGCTGATCCAGTTTTCCTCTCAGCCCCAGTCTCCTGCCTCCCCCTGCCCCCACCCCCCCATGCACCCCTTCTTCCCCTGACCAAGCAAGGATCTATCAACCTCTGCCTTAAATATACGTAAAAACTTGGCCTCCACAGCTGCCTGTGGCACAGAATTCCACAGATTCACTATTCCCTGGCTAAAGAAATTCCTCATCATTTCTATTCTAAAAGGACACCCCTTTATTCTGAGGCTATGTCCTCTGGTCTTAGACTCTCCCACCATAGGAAACATCCTCTCCACAACCACTCTGTCAAGGCCTTTCACCATTTGATAGGTTTCAATGAGGTCACCCCTTATTCTTCTGAATGCCAGTGAATACGGAACCAGAGCCATCAAACGCTCTTCATATGACAAGCCATTCAATCCTGGAATCATTTTTGTCAATATTTGCTGAACCCTCTCCAGTTTCAGCACATCCTTTCTAAGACAAAGGGCCCAAACCTGCTCACAATGCTCCAAGTGAGACTTCACTAGTGCTTTATAAAGTTTCAACATTTCATCTTTGCTTTTATATTCCAGTCCTCTTAAAATGAATGCTAACATTGCATTTGTCTTCCTTACCACAGACTCAACCTGCAAATTAACCTTTAGGAAACCTGTCCAAGGTCTCCTAGGTCCCTTTGTGCCTCATTTTTTTTTGTATTTTCCCTCCATTTAGAAAATAGTCAGCCCTTTCAGTTCTACTTCCAGAGTGCATGACCATACACTTCCCAATACTGCATTCTATCTGCCGTTCCTTTGTCCATTCTCCTATTCTCTCTAAGTCCTTCTGTTGCCTCTCTCTACTTTCTCAAATCTACCTGCCCCTCCACCTATCTTCATATCGTCTGCAAACTTTGCAAGAAAGCCATCAATTCATTCATCCAAATTATTGACATATAATGTAAAAAGAATTGATCCCAACACAAACCCCTGTGGAATATCACTAGACACTGATAGGCAATCAGAAAGGGCTCCTTTTATTCCTACTCTTTGTCTCATGCAAATCAGTCACTGCTTTATCCATGCTAGAAGCTTTCCTGTAATACCATGGGCTCGTAGCTTGTTAAGCAGCCTCATGTGTGGCACCTTATCAAAGGCCTTCTGAAAATCCAAGCACACAACATCAACAGATTCTCATCAGTCTATCCTGCTTGTTACTTCTTCAGAGAATTCCAGCAGATCAGTCAGGCAAGATTGTCCATTGAAGAAACCATGTTGGCTAGGGCTTATTTTATCATGTGTCTCCAAGTACCCCAAAACCACATCCTTAACAATCAACTCCAACATCTTCCCAACCACTGATGTCAGACTAACTGATCTATAGTTTCCTTTCTTCTGCCTCTCTCCCTTCTTGAAGAGTGGAGTGATGAATGCTTCCATGATCTCTTCAGCCACCTCTTTCAGAACTCTAGGGTGTACACCATCTGGTCCAGATGACTTATCTACCTTCAGACCTTTAAGTTTCCCAAGAACCTCTTCTCTAGTATTGGTAACTTCACGCACTTCATGACCCCTGACACCTGGAACTTCCAGCATATTGCTAGTGTCTTACACAGTGAAAAGTGATGAAAAATACTTATTCAGATTGTCCGCCATTTCCTTGTCACCCATAACTACCTCTCCAGCATCATTTTCTAGCAGTCCGATATCCACTTTCGCTTCCCTTTTACTCTTTATGTATCTGAAGAAACGTTAATTATTGGCTAGCTTACTTCGTATTTCATCTTCATCTTCTTAATGACTTTATACTTGCCTTCTGTTTGTTTTTAAAAGCTTCCCAATTCTCTAACTTCCCACTAATTCTTGCTCTATTGTATGCCATCTCTTTGGTTTGTTATGTTGGCTTTGACTTCTCTTGTTAGCCATGGGTGTGTCACCTTGCCATTAAGATATCTCTTCCTCTTCAGGATGTATATATCCTGTGCCTTCTGAATTGCTTCCAGAAATTCCGGCCATTGCTGCTCTGCTGTCATCCTTGCCAGCGTTCTTTTCCAATCAATTCTTGTCAATTCTACTCTAATGCCTTTGTAATTCCCTTAACTCCACTGTAATATTGATACATCAGATTTTAGCTTCCCCTTCTCAAATTTCAGGGTGAATTCAATCATATTATGATCACTTGGCCCTAAGGGTTCTTTTACCTTAAGCTCTCTAATCAATTCTGATTCGTGGCACAACACCCAATCCAGAATGGCTGATCCTCTAGTTGGCTTAACCATGACTTGTTCTCAAAAGCCATCTCGGAGGCGCTCTAGAAATTCCCTCCCCTGTAATCCAGCACTGACCTGATTTTCCCAATCTACCTGCATACTGAAGTCCCCCATGACTATGGTAACATTGCCCTTTTGGCATGCATTTTCTATCCCCCACTGTAATTTGCAGGCCACATCCTTACTATTGTTCAGGGCGGGGGGTCCTGTATACAACTCCTGTATTTTTACCCTTGCAGTTCCTTAGCTCTATCCACAATGATTCAACCCCTTCCCTGGAAGAGAGCCCAATAATCCAAAAACCTTAAGCCCTCCCTCCTACTCCAACTCCTTAGCCACGTATTGAACTGTATAATCTTCCTACTTCTGGCCTCACTAGCACCTGGCACAGGTAGCAATCCTAATATATCAACCCTAGAGGTCCTGCCCTTTAACTTAGCACCTAACTCCCTGGACTTCCTATGCAGAATCTTGCCACATGTTCTCCCCATGTCATTGGTACCTACATGGACCATGACCTCTGGCTGTTCACCCTCCCACTTAGGAATGCTGAGGACTTGATCTGAGATATCTCAGACCCTAGTTCCTGAGAGGGAACATACCATCCACAGAACCTCCTGTCTGTTCCCCAAACTAATGAATCTAATGAATCCCCTATCCGCACAGCATGCCACTCCTCCCCCGTACCCTTCTGAGTCACAGAGGCAGACTCAATGCCAGAGACCCAAGAACTGTGACTTTTCTCTGTTAGGTCATTCCCCCCAGCAGTATTTAAATTGATAGACCTGTTGTTGAGGGGGATTCCTACAGGTTACTCTGCACAGGTTCCTTAACCCCTTCCTGACTGTCACTCAGTTTTCTGCGTCCTGTGCCTTGGGTGTAACTACCTCTCTATACGTCCTATCACCTATCACCCCTTCATCCTGCTGAATGATCCAGATCCAACTCCAACTCCTTAACATGGTTTGTTAGAAGCTGCAGCTGGATGCACTTTTTGCAGTGATAGTGGTCAGAGATACTGGAGGCCTCCCTGCCTTCCCACATCCCACGAGAGGAGCATTCCACTATCCTGCCTGGCACCTCTACCTAGCTGAGCAGGAAAAATGATCTTTTCTTTCCTTTGCTTTCTCACAGTCAAGCCTTTCTTCAATGCAGCCTCAAAGAACAAAAAAGCTTAAGACCACTACTCTGACTATGGCCACTCAGACTACGGATGCTGCATTTGCTTCTGCCTTCCTTAATTTGCTTCTACTAATCAATCCCAGATGTGATTGGTTGCTGGTCAAAGCTCCCATGTTAGTGGGGAAGTGGTGTTAGGTAAATTGAAGGGATTGAAGGCAGATAAATCCCCAGGGCCAGATGGTCTGCATCCTAGAGTGCTTAAGGAAGTAGCCCAAGAAATAGTGGATGCCTTAGTGATAATTTTTCAAAACTCGTTAGATTCTGGACTAGTTCCTGAGGATTGGAGGGTGGCTAATGTAACCCCACTTTTTAAAAAAGGAGGGAGAGAGAAACCGGGGAATTATAGACTGGTTAGCCTAACGTCGGTGGTGGGGAAACTGCTGGAGTCAGTTATCAAGGATGTGATAACAGCACATTTGGAAAGCGGTGAAATGATCGGACAAAGTCAGCATGGATTTGTGAAAGGAAAATCATGTCTGACGAATCTCATAGAATTTTTTGAGGATGTAACTAGTAGAGTGGATAAGGGAGAACCAGTGGATGTGGTATATTTGGATTTTCAAAAGGCTTTTGACAAGGTCCCACACAGGAGATTAGTGTGTAAACTTAAAGCACACGGTATTGGGGGTAAGGTATTGGTGTGGGTGGAGAATTAGTTAGCAGACAGGAAGCAAAGAGTGGGAATAAACGGGACCTTTTCAGAATGGCAGGCGGTGACTAGTGGGGTACCGCAAGGCTCAGTGCTGGGACCCCAGTTGTTTACAATATATATTAATGACTTGGATGAGGGAATTAAATGCAGCATCTCCAAGTTTGCGGATGACACGAAGCTGGGTGGCAGTGTTAGCTGTGAGGAGGATGCTAAGAGGATGCAGGGTGACTTGGATAGGTTGGTTGAGTGGGCAAATTCATGGCAGATGCAATTTAATGTGGATAAATGTGAAGTTATCCACTTTGGTGGCAAAAATAGGAAAACAGATTATTATCTGAATGGTGGCTGATTAGGAAAAGGGGAGGTGCAACGAGACCTGGGTGTCATTATACATCAGTCATTGAAAGTGGGCATGCAGGTACAGCAGGCGGTGAAAAAGGCGAATGGTATGCTGGCATTTATAGCGAGAGGATTCGAGTACAGGAGCAGGGAGGTACTACTGCAGTTGTACAAGGCCTTGGTGAGACCACACCTGGAGTATTGTGTGCAGTTTTGGTCCCCTAATCTGAGGAAAGACATCCTTGCCATAGAGGGAGTACAAAGAAAGTTCACCAGATTGATTCCTGGGATGGCATATGAAGAAAAACTGGATGAACTGGGCTTGTACTCGTTGGAATTTAGAAGATTGAGGGGGGATCTGATTGAAATGTATAAAATCCTAAAGGGATTGGACAGGCTAGATGCAGGAAGATTGTTCCCGATGTTGGGGAAGTCCAGAACGAGGGGCCACAGTTTGAGGATAGAGGGGAAGCCTTTTAGGACCGAGATTAGGAAAAACTTCTTCACACAGAGAGTGTTGAATCTGTGGAATTCTCTGCCACAGGAAACAGTTGAGGCCAGTTCATTGGCTATATTTAAGAGGGAGTTAGATATGGCCCTTGTGGCTACGGGGGTCAGGGGGTATGGAGGGAAGGCTGGGGCGGAGTTCTGAGTTGGATGATCAGCCATGATCATAATAAATGGCGGTGCAGGCTCGAAGGGCCGAATGGCCTACTCCTGCACCTATTTTCTATGTTTCTATGTTTCTATTACACTGCCATGACCCGCTCCTGCCTTTTATCCTCCAGCAGTGGACCTGATTGACATCCCCTCCTCTCCAAATTTCCGATGTCTGAATTGGCTGTTGGTCAAAGCTCTCTTACACTGCCATGAACTGCTCCTGCCCCTTATCCTTGGGTGGTGGACCTGATTGAAGTCCCCTCTTCTCCAAACTTCTGATGTCCGGATTGGCCACTGGTCAAAAACTCTAACATCTGGGCTAACTGCAGCTTCTTATGCCTCCAGGAAAAGAGCTGATGGTTCAAGTTTGTGGCCTTTTTTTCATAACTGGGAAAGGAAGAAAACTTTGGTATGATGTTGCAGGAAAGGGAGAAAGTGGTGTGGGGAAGGAGGGATAGGACAAAGGTAATGCCTGTGATAGGGTGCGGTCACGACTGCCGAGATGTTATTTACAGAATTATGCGGTTGGTAGATTAAAAAGGGCAGTTAAAAAGAGAAAGAGAGAGAGGAGAGAGGAAAGAGCAGAGAGGGGGGAGAGGGGAAGAGGGGACGGAGGAGAGAGGGAGAGAGGGGAAGAGGGGACGGGGAGAGGGGGAGAGAAGGAGAGAAGGCGAGAGGGGAGGGGGAGAGAGGGAGAGAGAGGGAGAGAGGGAGAGAGGGAGAGAGAGTGTGAGAGAGAGAGAGTGAGAGTGTCTGAGAGAGAGAGAGTGAGAGAGAGGCAGAGAGTGAGAGAGAGAGAGAAAATAACCAAAGCACAAAATGTAGGTCAGAGCTATGGCTAAAGCCGAACCCAAAAGAAAAATGGAGACACAAGAGGCAGCAGATGCTGGGGCAAATTACAGTGGCCAATTAATCTATCAACCTGCATGTCATTAGGCTGTAGGTGGAAGCCGGGGGGAAGCCTTGCTGTCACAGGGAGGACTTGCAAACTCCATACCGCACCCAAGGAACCCGGGTCACTGCAGATGGGAGGCAGCAACACTGCCAGTTGTGCAACAACATTTGGATCCTTGCATAGGACAGAGCTATAGGAAGGGGAGCAGTTGGTCATAATGGAAAAGTGGATCAGAAAATGGCTCCTGAAAAATGCTGAAAAGGAAGGGGGGGTGGTAAGGGAAAGGGAATATGTGTCTGATGTTGAAATCACATTGAATGTAGTCAAAATTGTTGCACAATGATTCATTGAATATGGAGGATTGCTGTATGGAAGACAGGGACCAGAGATCTATCTTTGCTCTGGTCACATCCACTCTATCTTCCATCTGGACACATTGATTCAACCTGAAACATTAATTCTTTCTCTTTTTCTATTGATGCTGCCTGACATCAGGCTGAGAGTTTCCAGTATTTTCTGTTTTTATGTCAGAAATAGGACATAAGGTAAACTTGAAATAGGCATTTGAAGTTTGCTTCTTTGTTGTGGCTTCCACTTCTGAGCCACGCATGTGATCTGGACTGACACCAGTGCTGAAGCAAACACATATCTCGGATCCAACAACACTATTAAGCCAGTTATTAGCTCACTACTGTTTGTGTGAACATTTTAGAACATAGAACACAGAATATTACGGCATAATACAGTCACCTCTTATCCTCTCATCCTCCTTTGCACAAAAGAGAAAATCCCAAGCTCGTCCAAGCTATCCTCATAATGCATGCTCCCTAATCCAGGCAGCATCTTGGTAAATCTCCTCTGCACCCTCTCTAAAGCTTCCATATCCTTCCTATAGTGAGGCAACCAGAACTGAGCACAATATTGCAAGTATAGTCTAACCAGAGTTTTATAAAGCCTTGTTAATTTTACTTATTCAAGAGGTACTGACTTCGAATTCCAATGCATAAGATGTCCCAGGTCTATTTGATGTGTCCAGGAAAAAGCAATTTTGCTTGAGTTTGTAGCACAATTTCCAGACAGAGCTGATGATTCACTAACCTTCTCCACAACTAGAAAGCTGGTTCATCTGGTGTGTAAATATTGCTCCCCTATACACTTGCCCCCATTTCACAGACCTTGTGTTTCATTCTTCCTCTACACTGCTCTATCATCTCACTAATGACCTTATAGAATGAGGGGAGATCTTATAGAAACATATAAAATTATGAAAGGGATAGATAAGATAGAGGCAGGAAAGTTGTTTTCACTGGTAGGTGAGACTAGAACTAGGGGGCATAGTGTCAAGATTCAGGGAAGTAGATTTAGGACAGAGATGAGGAGGAACTGCTTTGCCCAGAGAGTGGTGAATCTGTGGAATTCTCTGCCCAATGAAGCAGTGGAGGCTACATCAGTAAATATATTTAAGACCAGTTTGGATAGATTTTTGCATAGTAGGGGAAATAAGGGTTATGGGGAAAAGTAGGCAGGTGGAGATGAGTCTATGGTCAGATCAGCCATGATCTTATTGAATGGCGGAGGAGGCTTGATGGGTCAGATGGTCGACTGCAACTCCTGCTCCTATTTCTCATGTTATTATGTAATGTCCTCACCTACACACATTATCCAACCGACCCCAAGAACCTGGATAACTCTTTACCTTTGCTACTTGTCCACATGTCACCAGCTCAAGAACGGAAAAGCCTACAAAAAATATTGGACACGGCCCAGTCCACTGAGCACATTGACAAGAAGCACTGGCACAAGAAAGCAGCATCCATCATCAAGGATTCCCACCATCCAGGTCATGTCCTCTTCTACCTACCATCTTCTATCAGGAAGGAGGTACAGGAACATTAGGTCCCACACCAACAGATCCAAGAACAGTTATTACCCTTGAACCAATGTGGATAACGTCAGTCACCTCAACACTGAACTGATTTCACATGTATGGACTCCCTTTCAAGGACTCTACAGGGTGACATGGTAGCACATTGCTTTACATACAGGTGACCTGGGTTCAATTCCCACCACTGCCTGTAACCATTTTTTTTACGTTCTCCCTGTGACCGGGTGGATTTCCTCCATCTGCTCCAGTTTCCTCCCACAATCCAAAGGTGTATAGGTTGGTAGGTTAATTGGTCACTGAAAATTGTTCCGTGATTGGGATTAAATTGGGGAATTGCTGGGTAACGTGGCTAGATACGCCAGAAGGGCCTATACCACACTGTATCTCAAAAAGGTTTAAAAATAAAAATAAACTCATGTTCTCGGTATTATTTATTTATTTATTATTGTTATTTGATTTTTATGTATTTGCAGTTTATCTGCTTTTGCACATAGGTTGTTTGTTAGTCTTAGTGTATAGTTTCTCATTGATTCGATTGTATTTCTTTGTTCTGCTGTGAATGCCTGCAAGGAAATGAATCTCGGGGTAATATATGGTGACATTCAGCATGTATACTTTGATAATAAATTTACTTTGAACTTTGAACTTTATTGGTGGGAGTTGAGACTAATTCAGAGTTCAACCCTTATTCAAGCATGGTCAATGGAATAGAATTTGAACTCTGAACAGATCTTGTGCCCTTATAATGAGATTGAGTTCCGCTACTGCCTCAGATGACATGTACTTATTCAGCAAAGCCAACTGTGAGGGGGTGTTAAATTATTCCAGAGGATATGGCCAATGATGTTCTTAATGTAGCTAATCTAATGGTTTTTAAGCAGAAAAATTTTGCTCTCAGCCATCTCTGTTCAGCTACATTCATTGTGATTATATGTAACAATGACATTTTTAATTGCTAAGGCTGATGCTGATTTACAAGATGTTTCAGTAGTTTGCCTTTAGCGATATAGGATCGATATGTCGCTGAGCATTAAATGGGCACATAATCCATACAGCTACTCTTCAAGGTGACTAGCATCCATGTAAGATCAGATTCACTGATAGCAAGGTCCAGCATACAAACAGAGGTTTATTTGTAAGGTAAAGGGTAAAGTGCTCCAAGTCATTTCATGGGAATATAATGCAACAAACCTGGGGTTGCAGGGCAGTCTGTGTGCGTGAGTGGTAAGGTGGGTAGGTGGGAAGGTGGGAAAGTTATCTTGTTTTGTTTTGTTGTTGTTGTTTTTCTGAACACTGTGGGCACGCGCTGAAGGTGCCAGAATGTGTGGCGTCACTTGTGGGCTTCCCCAGCCTATCGCGAACACAAACAAGACAATGAACACGTGATAAATAAATCGGAATCGGAATCTCGATCGGGGTGTGTTTAAAAATGTAGGAATTTGAGGCTATTGTAACTTATTGGGGGGGAGGGTGTGTTCCTGATTTCAGAGGGGCAGAGGGATCAAAAATGTGACTCGAGCTATATATTAAGTAGTGTTCTTAGAGAGGAAATGAGGAAGAGATGTTGAGGGGAGATTTCCAGAGGCTGGCACAGTGTGAAAGATTGGCAAAAAAAACGGCCAAATGAATCTGATATTATCACTATCACTGCTAATTTAATGTTTAATTAAACTTAAAAGCTCTTGAAATGCAGAAGTCTTTTCAATAGTTTGCTATAGCTTAGCCAAAATGCAGAGAGCAACATCTTACTAAGATTACTTTGAACTGTACATTCAGCAGCCTTTTTACAAACATGCCTGCAAAAGGACAGAGGCTTGGGACTAAATATTCCAAGGCTTGTTTTGGAGGAGATAGGCAAGGATGAGGGGTAGCCTGGCATTAAAGAGGAGAGAAAAGCAGTGAAGAAGAGTTACCTTGTCTAAGAAAGTCAGGAAAATCAGGATCTTTGCTTAGAAACAGTTTATGCAGAGCCAAAAAACAGCAGACGGGAAAAAAATGAGTAGGAGTTATATATACAGTACAGTGCAGACATCTTAGGCACATGTAAAAAATTCTGTAAAGTGAAGATGCTTTCAAAAATAATGTAAGGTTTCCAAGTATCAAAAAAAAACACTATAAAGTGCAGTAAACAGTTAAAAAAACTAAATCAAATCAATATTTGGTGTGACCATCCTTTGCCTTTAAAACTGCATCAATTCTCTTAGGCACACTGTCGGGGAATATTTTTTAAAATTGCCTGGTATGCTGTTCAAAGCATCTTGAAGAACTTGCCATAGTTCTGAAGTTTTGAAGAACTTCTGTAGACTTTGGATGAGTCTGTGGAGGTCATACCATCTGAAACCGTATAAAAGGGTGCCTAAGACTTTTGCACAGTACTGTAGGTCCCTGAATATGTGGTAATGTCAGGCAAGGGTTAAATCAATAACAAGAGATACAGAAAAATGTAATCAAAATAACAAGGCTATAACCCCAAGGATTAGGAAAATTGCAGAATTAAGCTAAAGAAAAAAGCATGAAATTGATATGGAAATAGAAAGTAGTAGGTGAAAGAAGCAGGTTGGACTGTGCACAGCACAGCCACTTGGTAGTTCACAAGATCACAAGACAAAGGAGCAGAAGTAGGCCAATCGGCCCATCAAGTCTGCTCTGCCACTCCGCCATGAGCTAAACTATTCTCCCATCTAGTTCCAATTTCTGGCTTTTCCCCCATATCCCTTGATACCCTGACTAATTAGATACCTATCAATCTCCTCCTTAAACACACTCAATGATTGGGCCTCCACAGCTGTATGTGGCAACGAATTCCATAAATCCACGACCCTCTGGCTAAAAAAATTTCTCCTCATCTCTCTTTTAAATTGGTACCCTCTAACTGTAACACTGTGGCCTGTTGTCCTGGACTCACCCACCAAGGGAAACTGCCTTTCCACATCTACTCTGTCCAACCCTTTCAACATTCAAAATGTTTCTATGAGATCCCCCTCATTCTTCTATACTCTAATGAATACAGTCCAAGAGCCGACAAACACTCCTCATATGTTAGCCCCTGCATTCCAGGAATCATCCTCGTAAATCTTCTCTGAACTCTCTCCAACATCAGTACATCCTTTCTAAGAGAGGGGGCCCAAAACTGCACACAGTATTCCAGATGAGGTCTCACCAGTGCCCCATAGAGCCTCATCAACACCTCCTTACTCTTATACACTATTCCTCTTGAAATGAATGCCAACATAGAATTTGCTTTCCTTACTGCTGATCAAACCTGGTGGTTAACCTTCAGGGTATCCAGCCCGAGGACCCTCAAGTCCCTTTGCACTTCCGATTTTTGAATTTTCTCCCCATCTAAATAATAATCTGCCCGATTATTTCTTCTTCCAAAATGTACAACCGTACATTTCTCACATTGTATCTCATTTTGCCATTTCTTTGCCCACTCTCCTAAACTGACCAAGTCTCTCTGTAACCCTTCCGTTTCTTCGACACTCCCTGCTCCTCCACCTATCTTGGTGTCATCTGCAAACTTAGCCACAAAACCATTTAATCCATAATCGAAATCATCAATATATATTGTAAAAAGAAGCGGCCTCAACAGCGACCCCTGCAGAACACCACTAGTAACCGGCAACCTATCAGAATAGGATCCCTTTATTCCCACCCTTTGCTTTCTGCCTATCAGCCCATGCTCCACCCATTCCAATGTC
Organism: Mobula hypostoma; assembly: GCF_963921235.1. Classification (NCBI taxonomy): domain Eukaryota; kingdom Metazoa; phylum Chordata; class Chondrichthyes; order Myliobatiformes; family Myliobatidae; genus Mobula; species Mobula hypostoma. The sequence continues at coordinate 21,230,732 of NC_086111.1, forward strand.
TTTCCTGTAATTCCATGGGCTCTCATCTTATTAAGCATCTTATGCGGCACCTTATTGAAGGCCTTTTGAAAATCCAAATACACAACATCCACAACCTCTTCCTTATCAATCTTATTTGAGATTACCTCAAAAAATTCCAATAGGTTGATGAGGCAGGATCTTCCCTTCATGAGACCATGCTGGCTTGGGCCTATCTTGTCATGTACCTCGAGGTATTTCATAACCTCGTCCTTGACGATCGACTCCAATAACTTTCCAACTACTGATGTCAAACTGATAGATCTATAATTTTCTTTTTGCTGCCTCCCTCCTTTCTTAAACAGTGGAACTACATTTGCGACCTTCCAGTCCTTCGGAACCATGTCAGAGTCTATTGATTCCTGGAAGATCATTTCCACAGCCTCCACAATCTCCAAAGCCACCTCCTTCAGAATCTGTGGGTGCACCTCATCTGGTCCAGGAGACTTATCTATTCTTAGTCCATTTAGCTTCCCAAGCACTTTCTAGTAATCTTGATTGTACCTAATTCTATTCCCTGAGACCTCTGGCTATCAGGTATGTTGCTAATGTCTTCCACTGTGAAGACTGATGCAAAATACTCATTTAGTTTCCCTGACATCTCTTTGTTACCCATTATAATTTCTCCAGCATCATTTTCAATCGGTCCTATATCTACCCATGTCACTCTTTTACTCTTCATATATTTTTTAAAAACTCTTAGTATCCTTTTTTATATTAATTGCCAACTTCCTTTCATAATTCATCTTTTCTTTCCTAATGACTTTCTTAGTTTTCTTCTGTAACTTTTTAAAAGTTGTCCAGTCCTCAGTTTTCCCACTAATTTTTGCTTCCTTGTACGCCGTCTCTTTTGCTTTTATTTTTGCCTTAACCTCTCTCGTTAGCCACATTTGTGCCATTTTTCCATTCATGGTTTTTTTTTCTTGGAATATATTTTTCCTGCACTTTCCTTATTTCTTGCAGGAATTTCATCCAATTCTGCTCTACCGTCCGTCCATCTAGCTTACTTTTCCAATCTACTTGGGCCAATTCCTCTCTCATACCACTGTAATTTCCTTTGTTCCACTGAAATATCGATACACCTGATACCAGCTTCTCCTTTTCAAATTTGAAACTGAACTCAGTCATATTATGATCACTACTTCCAAGGGGTTCCATTACCTCCAGCTCCCTAATCGCCTCTGGTTCATTACACAGCACCCAATCCAAAACAGCCAATCCCATGGTGGGCTTACGGACAAACTGCTCCAAAAAGCCATCCCGTAGGCATTCTACAAACTCCCTCTCCTGAGATCCAGTACCTTCCTGACTTTCCCAATCCACTTTCATATTAAAATCCTGCGTAATTATCTTGACGTTTTCCTTCTGACACTCTTTTTCTAGTTCCAGCTGTAACTTGTAGTCCACATCCCGGCTGCTGTTTGGAGGCCTGTATATAACTGCTATTAGTGTCTTTTTACCCTTGTCATTTCTTAACTCGACCCATAAGGATTCTACCTCTTCTGATCCTATTTCCCTTCTTTCTAGTGATTTGATATTGTTGCTTACCATCAGGGCCACTCCACCCCCTTTACCTACCTTCCTATCTTTCCTATACACTCGACAGTCAGCTCCCAATCACATCCATCATTTAGCCATGACTCGGTGATGGCCACAATGTCATATCTTTTAATCTGTAGCTGTACAACAAGGTCATCCACTTTACTTATAATACTGTGTGTGTTTAAGTACAGTACATTTAGATCAGTATCTGTTACCGATTTTGCTATATTTCTATCGCACAGCAAATTATCCTGTCTATTCACCTGCCTGACCTTCTTGCCATCTTTGCTGCACAGTATCTTTGACTTATTTCTATTTTCCTCCTCCTTGACCCTAACACCCTGGTTTCCTTCCCCCTGCCAACTTAGTTTAAACCCTCCCTGACAGCTCTATTAAACAATCCCGCCAGGATATTAGTGCCCTTTAGGTTCAGGTGTAACCCATCGTTTTTGTATCAGTCATACAAAACATACAAGTCACAGAAAAACAAGTGATAGTTAGCACTGCTGTCACTCAAGCTCCAGCAATGAAGGTTTGTTACCATCTCTGTGGATTTTGCATGTTCTCCCTGTGACTGTGTAGGCTTCCGCTGTGTGATCTGGTTTCCACCCACTTGCAGAAAATGTGCTAGGTGATCCCAAGTGCAGATAGATGGCAGCGGAAGAGAAGGATATTTAATAGTCATGTGGGGGAGCACGGAGAAATAAGTGGGTGAATGAGACTGATGGGATTCTCTGATAGCTGGAATAGAAATAATGGGAAGAATAGTCTCCTACAAATTAATGAAATATAAATTCAATCTGATATAATCAAGGGGAATGTAATCCAATGCAGATTGGACAAATCAATGGTAATAGTGTGAGGAACAAATTCGCACTATGTGAATTGGAATGTGTAAGAGATGATTTTCTACATTACTGTGTTGAAGAACCAATTGGAGCAAACTATCTTAGACTTAATATTAATAAGAAATGGTTAATTAATAATTGAGAGTTGAGTGGAATTTTAGGAACTGTGATCATAACATGACAGTATTTATTTAAAAACTGAAAGTGATTTTGTTCATTCTGAAACTAGGGTTTGAACTTCAATAATGTAAATTACAAGGTATGAATTAGATATGGGCAAATTGGGAAGCTGCATTAAAAGGTAAGGCAGAAACCAAGCATCAGTTAACATAAAAATGAGATAAAATATTTACAAACTGTGGAATAAATCTCTTTATGGCAATAGAAAAATCAACAGGAAAAGTTTCTGGTCTTGGCTGACACAGAATGGCAAATTTCATAACACGTTACTAAAAATAAACCTGATTCTGACTCTGATTATAATCCTGGTTGTCATGGGAAGTTTAAGGTAACATTAGATCGATAAAGTTACGAAAGAGAGCAGTAGGCCTGAGGATTGGGGAAATTCGGAATTCAGCATAGGAAGAGATATAGGCATCCGTTAGTCTCGTGAGAACATGGATTTGCACCTTGGAAGTTTTCCAGGGCGCAGGCCTGGGCAAGGTTGTATGGAAGACCAGCAGTTGCCCATGCTGCAAGACTCTCGCCTCCACGCCACCAATGTTGTCCAAGGGAAGGGCATTAGGACCCATACAGCTTGGCACCGGTGTTATCGCAGAGCAATGTGTGGTTAAGTGCCTTGCTCAAGGACACACACGCTGTCTCAGCCAAGGTTCGAACTAGCGACCTTCAAATCACTAGACGAACACCTTAACCACTTGGCCACGTGCCTACACGTGAAGAGAAATGTACTGATAAAGAAAGCCAATGAATAATATGAGAATGGGAACGTGAGAAACAAATGAAGAACTTGGAGTCGTGGAGTAACACAGCATGGAAACAATCCTGAGAACATCTGCGGATGCTGGAAAGCCAAAGCAACGCACATAAATTGCAGGAGGAACTCAGCAGATCGGGCAGAATCTATTGAAATGAGTTAACAATCAACTTTTCTAAGAAGGGTCTTGGCCTGAAACATGGATTGTTTACCCTTTTCTGTAGATACTGCCTGACCTGGAGGAATGCTGAGTTCCTCCAGCACTCTGTGATGGAAACAAGCCTTTCAGCCCAATATCCATGTCAGCCATGCGGCCCACAAAGCTCGTCCCATTCATCTGCTCCTGTCCCTCCCAACCATTCCTACCAACGTTCTTATCAACCACTACTTACTACTACTACTACTACTACTACGTCAAGTCAGACCTAGGGAGCCGGCGTCGGGCATGATGACGGACTCTTCACTTCTCCCTCTCCCTCATCAGTGTGTTCAGTTCATCTACATTAACCGTGCCACTGTCTTCTAGGAGCGTGCTGACCATAGTCTTGGGAGGGCGCCCAGGGTTCATCCTCCCATGCTTGGGCTCCCATATGATGACTAGGCTGGCAGGTAGCTCAGGGTGGCGTAGACAGTGCCCCACAAGTTGCAGGTCTTCTCGCTTCGATTTTAGTGGTGGGCATCAGTAGGTCGTCATAGAGCTCGACGTTTGTCATGTGCTGTTACCAACTCACATCAGGAGCCATCCAGAGCGTTCGTGTATAGCAACCATCTACAGACTTTCGCATAGTCTTGGTGAGTGTCCACGTCTCGCATCCGTACGTGAGAATGGACTCTATGACTGCTATGAATATCCTCGTTTTAAGCCCTCTGGTCAGGTTTGACTTCCAGATTTCCTTCATGTTGTTCATAGCCCTCCACGCCAGCGCCTTCCGTATCTTTATGTCCTTCTCCGAACTCATCATTCTTGATCTGAGGTACTGGAAGTCAAAGACTTTCTTAATGGTATCATTCTTTACAGTCCTGAGAGTACCTTATAACCATATAACCATATAACAATTACAGCATGGAAACAAGCCACCTCGGCCCTTCTAGTCTATGACGAACTCTTACTCTCACCTAGTCCCACCGACCTGCACTCAGCCCATAACCCTCCATTCCTTTCCTGTCCATATATCTATCCAATTTAACTTTAAACAACAACATCGAACCTGCCTCAACCACTTCTGCTGGAAGCTCGTTCCACACAGCCACCACTCTCTGAGTAAAGAAGTTCCCCCTCATGTTACCCCTAAACTTTTGTCCTCTAACTCTCAACTCATGTCCTCCTGTTTAAATTTTCCCCACCCTCAATCTTCACCTTCATCGCAGTTAAGCGCCATGTACGCCATGCATTAACAGACTGTCTTTAAATATTGCTGTTGTACCTGCCTTAACCAATTCCACTGGCAGCTCATTCTACATACACATTATCCTCTGCTTGAAGAAGTTGCTCTTCAGATCGTTTTTAAACCTTCAAATTCTGTGCTGCCTCGCTCTCCCTGGTGTCCTGGTACAAATTTATTCATCAAACAATATCTTTGAAGCAAGTTACTTGATTATCATTATCTCTTCTACCCCACTTCCATTGAGCAGAAGATACAAACATGTACCACCAGGTGTGTAGACAGCTTCTATCCTACTGTCATAATTCACTGCAGGAACCTGTTATACGATAAAGATGAACTCTTTATCTCTCAGTCTTTCTTGTTGTACCCTTTCATCTTATTTGTCTACCTGCACAGCACTTTCTCTGTAACTGTAAATGTAACACCATATTCTGCATTCTCCTATTGCCTTTTCCTTTGAGCTACCTCCGTACATTTATGTTTGCAATGAACTGTATGGATGGCACACATACAAAGTTTTTCACTGTATCTCAGTACATGTGATAACAATAAACCAATCAACAATTACTCTTTGTGGGACATTGTTGTATTTTTACAACAGTGGCTACATTTCAATCTTGCCTTAATGACTGTAATGAATTTCGGGGTATGATGAGGTTGTAAATGAAGCTATATACTACCTTCAGATGAATGCAGGTGCCAGTCAGTGGTGATGTAAACAGAAGAGGAGGGTTGGATGGATTGCCTGTCCCATTTTGCCTCAGCAACTATATTTCAATGACTGCAAATCAATATGACACATTCTAAGATTACGAAGGGCATTCTGTTCTGTCACATTTACAGGCTGTATATTTTAACATCTTTATCAGTGCTGAATACGAAACTGTGCAGAGAGGCTGAAGTTCTCTCACAAGAGTCATACTAGTTCCTTACCTGAGACTGGTCCCGTACTGCACTGTTTCTCAAAGACAGTGACATCCTGAACGAGACATTAGGATACAGTTCAAATTAGTTTATTGTCATATACACCAGGATGCAATGAGATTCCTTGTTCGTGCGAGGCTCACAAAATAAACAGTATACATGGTAATGATAAATATAAGAATAAATACAGGAATCTGTGCAAGGACAACAAAATAGTGCAAACTGAAGATGTTTAGAAGGTACAGTGGTGAAGTAGTGCAAAAACGAAACACTGAAGTGGTGGAATGAACTGGGGTGCTGCAGCACCACTGGGTGGCTGCAGGTGAAAGAGACGACTGGTTTAGAAGTCTGAGGGCAGTGGAGAAGGCTGTTCTTTAGTCTGGTTGTCAGGACTTACAAGTGCCTGTATCTTCTAGAAGGTAAAGAGAGAAAAGGGAATGTCCAGTGTGGCTGGCTTCCTTTGCGATTCTGTTAGACTTCCTGAAGCAACGCACCACAGAGATGGGCTGGATGGAAGGAGGAAATGAGGCTGTGATGGCTGGCTGTGTTTGCCACTGTCTTCATCTTCCAGTGATCGAGAGCAAAGCAGTTGCCATACCAGGCCAATATGCAATCCATCAGGATACTTTTTACAGTGCATCTGTAAAAACTCACGAGAATCATCATGGACAAGTTGAACCTTTTTGGAAGCCTAGGAAAGTACCTACACTGATGTGCTTTCTTGATGACCATATCAGTATGGCGGGACCAGGAGAAGATGCTGGTGATAGGAATGCTGAGGAACATAAAGCTCTTCATCACATCGACAGCAGTTCTATTCCCGAGGACAAGATTACAGTATGTTCACCAACCTCACCCCCTCTTCTTCAGGTCAAGAACCAACTCTTTTGTCTTACAACACATACAAAATGCTGGAGGATCTCAGCAGGCCTGGGAGCATCTATAGAAAAGAGTAAACAGTTGATGATTCAGGGCGAGACCCTTCATCGGGATTCTTTTTGTCTTGCTTTCGCTAAGGGCTGGATTGTAACTCTGAACCCATGGCAGAAGGGTCACAATCCTTTCTTGTACTTTTCTTGATCCAGCCTATAACAGTAGTGTCATTGTGAACCTGAGCTGGCGCAGTATCTGGCCGTACTGTCATAAGTATATTGACAGTAGAGCAGGTATCCCGGGGATCACCAGCGTTGAGGATCGAAGTCAATATCAAAGTAAATTTATTATCAAATTATACATACGTCGCCATATACTACCTAAAGGTTAATTTTCTTGCAGAAAAATAGAGAAATATAATAAAATTTATGAAAAGTTAACACATAAAGAAAGTCTGACAAAAAGCAATGTGCAAAAGAAGACAAATTGTGCAAACAAAAATTAACCAATACTGAGAACATAAGTTGCGGAGTCCTTGAAAGTGAGTCTGTAAGTTGTGAAATCAGTTCAGAGTTGAGGTGAGTGATGTTATCCACTCCGGTTCAGGAACCTGATGGCTGTAAGGTATAATTGTTCTTGGATGTGGTGGTGTGGGACCTAAGGCTCCAGTACCTCTTTTTCAGTGGTAGGTTTAGGATGGATCAATGGATCAGGGTGCATGAAATTATGACCGAGTCTAACTGACTCAGGTCTGGCAGTCAAAAAGACCAGAAGCCAGTTACAGATGGGGGCCCCCAATGCCAATGCCCCCAGTCATTACCCTTGTGTCATGGGACCCCCCCTGGACCTCAGTGTCCAGGAGTTTAGCAATGACCTTATTAGGTATTATGGTGTTGTAGGCTGACCTATAATCAATGAATGAATTAGTTCATTGATCCCCAACCACCTATAGCATTCCTCCTCAGCAGCAGTCAAAATGTTTGATGGATTGTCTTTGGCATCACTTCAGCACCTTCGTAGCAACTACCCACGTAGCTGTTTGAATAAAGTGCTGAAAAAGCATTATAGATTTTGGAAGCAAGAGGATAAGAAAGCATGAACTGCTGATGGTGCATTCTTAGAGCCTCCGCTTTTTCTCTCTGTGCATTAATTCTCTCTTCGTTTCTGAATGGAAGGCAGTTTAATGAGATAACTTTGCTTTAGGCAAAAAAAAAAGATCCATGTCTTCCCCTCCACATGTTTTTCCTTGGATAAGATTGCTTTAAAACATATCAGACCATAAGACAGAGGAGCAGATTTAGGCCATTCAGCCCATCAGATCTGCTCTGCCATTCAATCACAGCTGATTTAATTTGCCTCTCAACCCCATTTTCCTCCCTTGTCCCCAGAACCTTTGACACACTTACTGATCAAGAACCTATCAAACCTCTGCTTTAAATACACCCAATGACTTCCACAGATTCGCCACCCTCTAGCGAAAGAAATTCCTCCTCTATTCTCTAATTCCATCTCTATTCTAAAGGGACATCCTTCTATTGCAGAAGTGTTCCCCAACATCCCCTCCCCTCTAGTCCAAGCAGGAATTCTTCTAGAATTTTGGGCAAATCTAGGATTTAAAATCCCAGAAGGGGCACATCCAGTTGCCCCAGTAAGTTATGCAACGCCACCTCCACACAGGTATATGTACTGAGCATATCTTGACCTTACAGCTTAATTACCTTAAAAACAAAAGTTAAAGTGCAGATGCTTAGTACCAGGCAAAGGGATTTCAATCAAGCCACTTGATGTTTTATAGCAGCTATAAGTCAGTTAGTCTCTTAGTTGCCATTAGATGGATCACAATTGATCTGAACACTACTCGATTTTTTGGGCTTTGCCCTGGATATTATCAATACTGTCGAGGGCTGAAAGAACTTAAGCAAAGCAGTAATAGCTTTGTTGACCAACACAGTGGTCACATAGGAACTGCAGTAAAGGTTAATATATTATTCAGAAAATAAACCTCTGTGGATAGATGAGGAAAAGGAACAGGGAGTCCAAGTATATAAACTAGCAAAAGTAACACAGAATTTCATAGAATATCGAAGAAAATGTTAAAGGGGTAGAATTGAAATGTAGACGTTACACTGGGCTTGTGTTGATGCCTGATTATACCAACTGGAATCTACGTACTTTTGGGTCACCGTATTATTAAAAGGACACATAGATTCTGAAGAAGCAGAATAAGGATTTACAAGGATGATTCCATACCAGACTTAGTCACTTTTTTCACATATAGGTAATGGATGAACTAATTGGGTACCAGCAAGGGAAAGGCAGATGCAGAGGCAGAGGCAGATACAGATGCATTTTATTGATGGGGTAGAGAGAACCTGGAGGTTGTCTAAGTAAGATGGTCTCTGGGTGATTAAGTAGGGAATTTGGAAAAGCTCTCCAGTAGTGGTGATGTGGAACAGGATGTAGAGGAGGAGAGCAGTATAGATGCATTAAAAGGAAATTTGTCTAAGCAAATAAGGAAAACAAGAAGATAAAAGCTATGTCGACAGTGAAATAAGGAAGGATGCAAAAATCTAAAGCCAGCATGGACCTGTTGGTATAAATTGCCTATATTATACATTTTATTCAATGTTCCTCAATAATTTTTGAAAGATTCAACTGACTTCCAGTACCTATAGATTTCTGGAAAGAGTGGACATTGGAACCATTCAGTATCCGGAGTGGTCTGCTTGAACCAGCAAGGATCTCCTCAATTTGCAGCAGAAGCTATCGCATTTAACATAACCAGTAGGGGCGTATCAGATTAAAGCAAGAAGACTACAGTGAAAAACTTTGACACAAAGCTAATCACATAATATTTAGAAATTGCTCTTAGAGCTAAGGGAGCTTTAATCTGGATGTGAATGAATAATTCAGAGTTCTGAATATTCCCAGCTATCTATTGTGTCAGACGTTGTGTCCCAGATAGCAACCATCAATGTGTTTCATGTTAAATATATCTGTATGACACAGTGAGTTCCCAGGAATGGTTTAAGCACCTATCACCCGGCTTTTACCAGGAGGATGGAAATCCCAATGGCATGCACAATGTCCCTATCCTCTGTACATCTCACATAGAAAATAGAAGCAAAAGCCATTTCAGCCAATTCTATTATTCAGTATGACTATGGTTAGTTCTCTACTCAATATTACAATCCCATGTTCTCCCAATACCCTTTGATATATTTGAACATCACAGTACAAGCCCTTCAGTCCACAATGTTGCACCAAACTTTTAACCTGCTCGAAGATCAATCTATCTCTTCCCTCCCACCGAGCCTTCCATTTCTCTATCATTCATGTGCCTTTATAATAGTTTGCTAAATATCCCTAAAGTGCCTGACTCTACCATTATACCAGGCAGGGTGTTCCACACACTCACCACTCTCTGTGTAAAAAAAAACTTACATCTGACAACCCCCTCTATACTTTCCTCCAATTGCCTTCAATGCATGTCCCCTCCTAATAGCTATTTCCACTCTGGGAAAAAAGTCTCTGGCCATCCTCTTGATCTAAGTGGGGGTCAGAGCGGAAGGGGTAAGAGGGGAGTCATAATGGGGAATTGAAAAATAGAGAAGGTGAGGGGGGAAATTTTGGGAATCACCACTCTTACAAGGACATTTATTATCTGTCAAGTTACCTCACATCCTCCTTCATTCCAAAGAGAAAACCTTAGCTTGCTTAACCTATCTTTATAAGACATCTTTTCCAGTCCAGGCAGCATCCTGGTAAATCTCCTCTGCGCTCTCTCTAAAGCTTCCTCATCCTTCCTGTAATGAGGTGACCAGAACTGAACACAATACTCCAGGCGTGTTCCAAACAGAGTTTTATAGAGTTGTAACATTACCTTGTGTGCAACAATACGTGTCCAGAAACCTATCTATATTTAATAACTTGATCCCTATGGCTTTCTGCTGAAGCTAATTCCACAGGATTATCACCAACTAGATGAAGACATTTCTCCTCATCTCTGTCCCACACGCTTTATCCTCTCACCTGAAACTGTCTTTCCCCATTCCTCTGTATCACAATGCAGCAGCCCCACTTTATACTGATCAGCCACTCCGACTGCTATATTTGTGCTTTCTCCTTTCAATACACTATCCCTTTGAGCTGATCTTCCCTACTTCACCAGGATGAACATTTTTGACCACAAGAGATTCTGCAGATGCTGGAGATCTGGAGCAGCACACAGAATACTGGAGGAAATCAGTAGTTTAGGCAGCATCTATTGAGAGGAATAAGCAGTCAATGTTTCAGGCCAAGACCCTTCATCAGGTCTGGTAATGAAAGGGGAAGAAGCCAGATTGAGTGGGTGGGGAGAAGGGAAGGAGCACAGGCTGGCAGGTGGTAGGTGCGACCAGGTGAGGGAGGATGAGTGAGAAGCTGGGAGGTGATAGGTGGAAAAGGCTGAAAAAGAAGGAATCTGACAGGATAGGAGACTGGACCGGGGGAGAAAGGGAAGGAGGAGGGACACCATTGAGAGGTGATGGCCAGGTGTGGAGAAGGGAAGGGGTAAGATGGGAGCCAGAATGGGAAATTAAAAAAATAGAGAAGGAGGAGGTGGAAGAAGTTATAAGTATTTTGGAATCACCACTCTAAAAGGCAGACTGTACCACACAGCTAATCACTGCAAATGTCTTTCTAAAACTTGATACATTAAGTCACTGATTTAGTTTTAGAAGAGCAATTTTCATTATGTACAATCATACCATGCAGGAAAAGGTCATTCAAAGTAATATATTTGAGCCTATTCTTTCATCCGGCAAATCACACATTTTTGACCTTATTCATAAAATAAGACAGAATGCGGCCATTTGGACCACGCCATTACCTGAAAGAACAAACCAATTATCCCCCGTCCCCTCTCCTAATTTCCCAGTACTCCTGCACACAATCTATAAACTATCCTTGCCTGGACATTACCTTAACCATTACCTTGTTACTACTTTCACACATAGACCTGTGGAGGCACAGAACTTGCAAACAGGACTTTGGCCCCAACTAGTCTATGCCAATCAAGATGTCCATCCAAACTAGACTCATTTGCCTGCATTTAGCCCATATCCCTCTAAGCCTTACTGATCCATGTGCAACTGTCTTTGAAATGGTTTTCATGCCTTACGAACCCGATTGAATTTTTTGAAGATGTGACTAAACACATTGATGAATGAAGAGCAGTAGATGTAGTGTATATAGATTTCAGTAAGGGATTTGATAAGGTACCCCATGCAAGGCTTATTGAGAAAGTAAGGAGACATGGGATCGAAGGGAACATTGTTTTGTGGATCCAGAACTGGCTTGCCCACAGAAGGCAAAGAGTGGTTGTAGATGGGTCATATTCTGCATGGAGGTCAGGGACTAGTGGTGTGCCTCAGGGATCTGTTCTGGGACCCTTACTCTTCGTGATTTCTATAATTGACCTGAATGAGGAAGTGGAGGGATGGGTTGAGTAAGTTTGCTGATGACACAAAGGTTGGAGGTGTTGTGGATAGTGCGGAGGGATGTCAGAAGTTACAGTGGGACATTGATAGGATGCAAAACTGGGCTGAGAAGTGGCAGATGGAGTTCAACCCAGATAAGTGTGAACTAGTTCATTTTGGTAGATAAAATATGATGTCAGAATATAGTATTAATGGTAAGACTCTTGGCAGTGTAGAGGATCAGAGGGATCTTGGCGTCCGAGTCCATAGGACACTCAAAGCAGCTGCACAGGTTCTGTGGTTAAGAAGGCGTACGGTGTACTGGCCTTCATCAATCGTGGAATTGAACTTAGGAGCCGAGAGGTAATGTTGCAGCTATATAGGACCCTGGTCAGGCCCCACTTGGAGTACTGTGCTCAGTTCCGGTTGCCTCACTACAGGAAGGATGTGGAAACCATAGAAAGGGTGCAGAGGAGATTTACAAGGATGTTGCCTGGATTGGGGAGCATGCCTTATGAGAATAGGTTGAGTGAACTCGGCCTTTTCTCCTTGGAGCGATGGAGGATGAGAGGTGACCTGATAGAGGTGTATAAGATGGTGAGAGGCATTGATCGTGTGGATAGTCAGAGGCTTTTTCCCAGGGCTGAAATGGTTGCCACAAGAGGACACAGGCTTAAGGTGCTGGGGAGTAGGTACAGAGGAGATGTCAGGGGTAAGTTTTTTACCCAAGAGAGTGGTGAGTGCGTGGAATGGGCTGCCGGCAATGGTGGTGGAGGCGGATACGATAGGGTCTTTTAAGAGACTTTTAGATAGGTACATGGAGCTTAGTAAAATAGAGGGCTATGGGTAAGCCTAGTAATTTCTAAGGTAGGGACATGTTCGGCACAACTCTGTGGGCCGAAGGGCCTGTATTGTGCTGTAGGCTTTCTATGTTTCTATAAACACTCAGCTCCTGGACTCGGCAGGGGTCAAGCAGTCCGCCTCCTCCACAGAACCGACCGGCTCGGCTGCTCGGCAGCTCACGGCTCCATGTAATCCAGTACAACCTGTTCATGGTCGAGTGGTCGGCGACTAAACTGGCTCCCCCACCGGACTCAGACTGGCAAGGAGGGTGTGAGGACACCCAGCAGGACTAAAAAAAACAAGACCTGACAAAGGGCGGATGAGCTCCTTGTGAACCAACGGCCATCTTTCGTGGAAGAGATTAAAGCCTCACCACGTATCTCCCTCTTACGAATCGCATGTTATGTACTTAGTTAGAAGAGACATGCATTGTGTAGATGAAGCTGGGCTCCTTGCGAGCAATTCTGCTGTACATAGCCACAAGGAAAAAGATAACGACCTTGGGAATTGTAGGCCTGTTGGGAATGAAGGCGGCACACCAAATCTGAAAGGATGTGTGGCACTGTCTAATGATAGACTGAAAACTAGGGGAAGTATCTTACGGATAGGGACGTGGAATGTTCGAACAATATATCAAGCGGGGAAGCTTGATAATGCAATTCTTGAGATATCTCGAATGAAGGTGGATATTATGGGAGTAAGCGAAGTCCGTTGGACAGAGGCTGGAACAGTTGACAAGAATGATTTTGCGATGATATACTCTGGAGGAGAGAGCCATGCCAATGGCGTTGGAATTATTATGAAGAAGAAAATCTATAATGCAATTGGCCCGTATCTAATAGAGTTATAATGGTAAAATTAAAAAGAAAGCCTTTCGATGTTACCATAGTCCAAGTGTATGCACCAACAGGTGAGCATGAGGATGAAGAGGTGGGACAGTTTTACGAGGACGTAGAATCTGCTTTAAAAATTACAAAGAGCTCTGATGTACTTTTCATTATAGGAGATCTGAATGCTAGAGTAGGCAACGTGAAATACAAGGATATCATTGGTCAGTATGGCTTGGTTGAGAGAAATGAAAGAGGGGGGAGATTTATACAATTTTGTGAGCAGAATGAACTGATGGTAGAATACACATGGTTCAAATTACCCAAACGAAAATTATACACTTGGAAGAAGCCTGGGGATACTGGAAGGAGACAAATTGAATATATTGCAGTGAGGGAAACGCGTCAGGAGAAGTATTAGGATGGCCAAGACTTATCCAGGTGCCAATATAGGCTTGGATCACAACCCGGTGGTTGTTAGGGTGAAGATTGCACTAAAGACAAAGATTAAGCCTGCAACCAAGAAAGCCAGGCTGGATATGGACTTACTGAAGAGCGAGTATAGAGAAAGATCCTCTGCAGCAGTACAAAATAGGTTTAAAGGACTGAGAGTAGAAGCCATGGAGCAGACACCAGATAACATGTGGTCAAACCTGAAGGATTGTATGCAAATGGAAGCTGAAGAATGTCTCCCCAAAAGAAGGCGCGTAGCTGAACAAGCCTGGGTGACCGATCACATTCTGAAGCTCATGGAAGAGAGAAGGAAGCACAAGAAGGACACATCTAAGTACAAGGAATTGGACCAACAAATAAGAGCAAAATGTGCAAAAGCTAAAGAACAATGGTTTATCAAACGGTGTGAAAAGATAGACACCATGGGCATGTGGCATCATTCAAGGGATATGCACAGGGAGATTGCAGAGATGACCAACAGGAACAAGAAACGATCAAGGACTGGCATTATCCAAGGCAACGATGGGAACGTACTCTTTGAGAATGACAAGGTGGAAAGTAGATGGATGGAATACATTAGGGAATTGTACTACGATGCTCGAAATGATCGAGTGAGTGAGAAGAACACGGAAGGTCCGGAAATTTTGGTAGCGGAAGTAAGAGCATCCATTGGAAAGTTAAAAACTGGTAAAGCTTGTGGAGTAGATGGTATTACAGCCGAAATGTTGAAATGCCTTGGTGACTCGGAGGTTGAGGAGATCACGAGGCTTTGCAATACAATCTACTCAACAGGAAAGTGGCCAACAGATTTTGTGGTGTCAGAGTTTGTCATGATCCCAAAGAAAAGTAAGAGCACGAAATGCTCAACTTTAGAACTATAAGTCTTATAAGTCATGCCTCCAAGATCTTGTTATTAATACTTCTAAGCAGAATAAAAAGGACAGTTCTTAATGAAATTAATGAGTGCCAGAGTGGATTTATACCAGGTAAGGGTACCTGTGAAGGGATTTTCAATTTGCGAAAGATTGTGGAACGAGGTCTAGAAAAAAAAAATACATTTACATGTGCTTCCTGGATTACTAAAAATCATGAACAGCTGGTCAATTGCCTGAACTCATTGGGGCTGGATGGGAAAGATGCTCGGCTGATTGCGAGTCTGTACTGGCATCAGGAGGCAGTAATAAGAATGAGTGGTGGGAATTCACAGGAAGCTGAGATCCAAAAAGGGGTTCGCCAGGGCTGCATTATCTCCCCTTTATTATTTAACACTTACTCAGAGGTAATCTTCAGGGTGTTGAACAATGGAGCTGGTGTCCAAATTGGTGGAGTGACGGTGAACAACTTGAGGTATGCAGATGATTCAGTGTTGTTAGCCGAGACTGAGGACGAGTTACTCAGAATAGTAGATAAGATAAATGCTGAAGGTGAACGATTTGGAATGAAAATAAATGTTGCAAAGACGAAGATGATGGTAGTATCACGGAAGAAAGAAGTCTCCAAAATCAGTATCAAAATTAACGGCAGAGGCATAGAGCAAGTGAAGAAGTGTGTGTACTTGGGACAGATGGTCACAGACGATGGGAAATGTCATACAGAAATTAGACGAAGAATTGAGATTGCAAGGTCAATGTTCTGGAGCCTGAGTGACGTGCTGTGTGGCAAGAGGTTGGACTTTGGGTTGCATTGTAGAATTTGGAAATGCTACGTCTGGAGCAGTCTGTTATATGAAGTCGAATTGTGGACCTTATGCAAGGAAGCGCAATGACGACTGGAGGCATTGAAATGTGGTGTTTAAGGAGAATGCAGAAAATTAGGTGGGTGATGAAGGTCAGTAAAATGGACGTGTTGAAGAGAGTGAGGAGAGAAAAGGAGTTGCTGAAGAATGTGCAGAAAAGGAAGCTGGAATATGCCGGACACTTGTTACGAGGTGGTGGACTGCAGAAATTGACATTGGAAGGGATGATATTGGAAGGGATGATAGAAGGAAAGAGGAAAAGAGGAAGGCAGCAAACCACTTGGTACGATAATGTGAGGCAATGGACTGGTTTGAGTTATGCTGAGGCCAGAAAAAGAGTGCAAGATCGAAGAAGATGGAGGTACATAGCCACCAACCCTGGATTCGGGATGGCACCCACTGACTGACTGACTAACTGACTGATGTTTCTATTGCACCTGATACAACCACTTCCTCTGGCAGCTCGTTTCATATATGTACTAACCTCTGGGTCAAAAAGTTGTCCGTCGGGTCCCGGTTAAATCTTTCCGCTCTCACTCTACAACTGTGTGGTCTAGTTTTTGATTTAACAACCCTGGGGGTAAAGGTCTGAGTGTGTTCATCCCTTCTATGCCCCTTATGATATCATAGACCTCTGTAAGTCCACTCCTCAGTTTTGCCAATCTCCAAGCTGATCACTCAGGTTGAATGTGGTGGTCTCCTAAGAGGCTGTCTATTTGTGGGTCCTCATGTGGATGTAGAGGCCAATCCAAGATCCACATATTCTGTTAGGGTGAAGTCCCTTCATGGCAAACACCTGTACCTGTCTTTGCTTAAAATGGGGAGGCTGATGCATTGAAGCGACCTCACAGTCCTTGACAGATCGGGGTCAGGGCCCAGTGACACGGAATGCAAGACGAATGGGTACCCTTCAATGCCGTGGTCTTCCTCTGTCTTCACTGCCATTGTGATGTGTCATCATCTTCTGCTGTTGAGGTCTACATATCTAAGGTATAAATTCCCAGCCTAACTTCTTCCTATAACCCATCCCCTCGAGTCCTACTCTCATAAATCTTTTCTGCACTTTCAGCAATTTTGACACTTGGAGCAACGTACAGTAACCAATTGCCCCCCCCCCCCCCAACCAGTATGTCTTTGGGATGTGGAAGGAAACTAGAGTTGAACACAATGAGAGATTATGTTATTTTTATGGCACATGGAAAAATGCTTATAGTGCATGACTTGTGGAGTCATGGCTGCAAGGCAGGGATGTCAGGGAAGAACGAGAGATTGGTGGACTCTTATCTAGGAGCAATTTTAAATTAAGAGAGGGCATAAAAAGACGGTCCATTATAGCTTTCTCTTCCAGGTTCTGTAATGCTGATCGAAGAGACTTAAAATTGCCTTAAGGAGTGAGATGTCAAGCATCTGACAGATATTCGAGCTGGAAGGATAATCCGTTATTTCAGATCTCACTCCAGGCTCCCTGTGACTACTAAGCAAGTATTAGGCTAATGAAATATTCATACAGTCTTCGGGCAGCACCAGAATCACTGCACAAAAAAAAACACTTAACTTATAAGTTCTAGATGGAGTCATTTTACTCAGTGGGTGCATAATTCCATTATGCTTTAATGGTGTAAAGGTTTCAGGCACATCTGAAGGATTTCCACCTGGTTGAGATCGCCTGGATAAAAAATGGCAAAGTCATTAAACTCTTGGACGGACTGATACGGTCTGTCCACTGGAAGCAGTCATTGCACCCAAGTAACTCTGACAATGTAGGAGTATTCCTACATACCACTTGATAAAAGTGTTCTCAACGAATGGGTTAGCATCTCCAAAGAGATGACAGGTAGCACAAGCTCTCGCAGAGGTGCAAATTAAGGTCAAAGTTCAAAGCAAATTTATTATCGAAGTACGTACAGTATATGTCACCACATACGACTTGAGATTCATTTTCCGGGGGCATTCACAGTGGGACAGAGAAATACAATAGAATCAATGAGAAACTACACACAAACAAAGAATGACTACCTGTGTGAAAAAGAAGACAAACTGTGCAGATAAAAATAATGAGTAAATAAATAATACTGAGAACATAAGTTGTGGAGTCCTTGACAGTGAGTCCATAGATTGTGGAATCAGCTTATTTATTGCCTGGGAATAACAACTCCTCCACAAAGTCATCTGTACGATCAGTCTGGTTCAAATGGAGGGCACAAGGCGAGGCTGATGCTTGTATCTGACAACTGTTTTAATTACTCGATTACTGATTACCCTTCATAAAGCACGGTTGTGTGGTGCTTAGCATAGCACTGTTACAGCGCCAGAGGCCTCGGTTTAATTCCTGCCGCTGTTGGTCAGGAGTTTGTACATTCTGCCCATGTCTGCATGGGTTTCCTCTGGGTGCTCTGGTTTCCTCCCACATTCCAAAGACATACGGGTTAGTGGGTTAATTGGTCCCATGGGTGTAATTGGATGGCGCAGGCTCATTGGGCCAGGAGGGCCTGTTACTGGGCTGTATCTCTAAATGAGAATTTAAATGAGTTAATTCCAAGCCAGCAGATCTTGTGGGGGTGGAGATAGAATTTAGCTAGTCTCATCTAGTGCACTGCAACAGATTCAGCTGTCCTGATGCTGAGAGAGGATGGCCCAGACTTGTACCTACTGCAGTCCAGGCTGCCAGGAAACCTGACAGGTCGGTATATCACAAGGGCAACTGAGGGGCTTCCCATTCAGCCCTGAGTGGCTATAAACCAATCCTCCTGACTGGGGGTGGGAGTGTGACACAATTAGCAGGCAATATCCAAGTCTCGGGCTCCTTCCTTATTTAAGACAGTTGGGTGTTGCCATTACACTGTTGGTAAGCATCACTACTTCCCAATGCAAATTCCTACAACAGCGTGGTCTACTTTTCCAGTGCAACTGCCATGCTGTATTGGGTTCAGTACAGTGGGACCAGGACGAAAGTCCATGCTTTCCAGAATCCAGTAATTCAGGGAAATCCTCCTTACTGCTCCTTGGGCATGAAGAAAAACACATGAAATTCTTCCAGTCTTTAGGTACTCGCCAGGAATTCCTTCTGGTAATTTCTCTCCCTTCCCCCTTCTATCTTTTTCTGTTCCCCATTCTAGTTCGCATTTACCCTTTCTTTCCTCCTCACTTGCCCATCACCTCCTGCTGGTGACACTCCTCCTTCCCTTTTTCCCATCATCTTCTCTCATCTTCTTTCAAATTCTTTCTTCTTCAGCCCTTTACCTTTTCCACCTACCACCTCCCAGCTTTTCACTTCATCTTCCCCTCACCTGACTTCACCTATAACCTGCTAACTTTAACCTATACCACTAGTTCAGTGCAGCCATTTAAAGCCAGAAGGACGACCAGCCCAGTCTGTCTTGGAAGGCAGAATGGATCCTTCCTCTATTTCAATGCCTAGATTATCTTTAAATTCAAGTAATTTGCTTGCAGCATTGATGTGAACTGTGATTGATTTTTAACTGCTGCCTTGGCATTTTTAGATAATTTGCTGACATCGTCATCTTTTGCTGAACTTCCATTGTACTTAACAATTGCCCAATTTTTGTGTTTAAACCTGTTCAATTAATCAGAAACTCAGCAATGGAATGAATGACTGGTAAAGCTGACCTGAATTTCAGAATAGTGGAAATATACCAGGGTATACCTTGTAGACGATGGTGATTGCAACCATAGTTACACATGCTTCCCTGCTTTCACAGTTAGTATTATAACATCAGGATGGTAATTCAAAGATGGGATGGTTAGACATTCTACAGTCCCGGAGTTATACAGCAGGGAATCACGCCTTGGGGCTCTCCAAGTCCACACTCATTTATATAACCATATAACCATATAACAATTACAGCACGGAAACAGGCCATCTCGGTCCTTCTAGTCCGTGCCGAACTCTTACTCTCACCTAGACCTGCACTCAGCCCATAACCCTCCATTCCTTTCCTGTCTATATATCCATCCAATTTAACTTTAAACGACAACATCAAACCTGCCTTAATTTACACTCTCCCTACTTCCCCATTCCTATCAACTCCCCTGGATTCCACCCAGCAGAGTCGGAATCCGTTTTGGTGAAATTTGTTTTGTGCAGCAGTACAGTGCCACACGTAAAATATACCATAAATTGCAATAAATGTATACGTATGAATAAATTGAATAAGTAATGCAAAAAAGAGAGCAAGAATAGTAAGTAGCCTGTATGGCTTCATTGACGTTTCAGAAATGTGATGGTGGAGGGGGAGAAGTTGTTCCTAAACCACTGAACGTGTGCCTTTGGGCTCCTGTGCCTCTCCCCTGATGGCAGTAATGGGAAAAGGGCATGTCCTGCATGGCGGGGATCCTTAATGACGGATGGTAGCTTCACCTTTTGAAGACATTCTCAACGTTGGGGAAGCTAGTGTCTGCAATGGAGCTGGTGGAGTATACAACCCTCTGCAGTTTCTTCTGATCCTGTGCAGTGGCCCTTCCATACCAGACAGTGATCCAACCAGTTAGAATGCTCTCCACAGTACTTTGGTAGAAGCCTGTTAGAGCTTTCGGTGACATACCAAATCTCCTCGGACTCCGAATGAACTATAGCTGCCGTCCTGCCTTCTTAGTAATTGAATTGATACGTTGGGCCCGGGATAGATCTTTAGAGATGTTGGCACCCAGGAACTTGAAACTGCACACCCTTTCGATGAGGATTGGTGTGTGTTCTCTCAACTTCACCATCCCGAAGTCCACAATCAATTCCTGAGTCTTACTGACATTGAGTGCAAGGCTGTTGCTGTAACATCACTCAACCAGCTGATCTATCTCACCCCTGGACACCTCCTCATTGCCATCTGAGATCTGTCCAACAATTGTGTCTTCAGTAAATTTATAAATGGGGTTTGCGCTGTGCCTAGCCATACAGTCATGAGCGTAGAGGGCATAGAGCAGCAAGCTAAGCTCATATCGTTGAGGTGCACTAGTGTTGATTGTCAGAGCGGACAATTGCCACTCATCTACAAACTCAGTATAATTTACCAACCTGCCTGCTTTTAGAATGTGTGGAGAAGCACACAGTCAGAGGGAGGACGTGCAAACCCCGCACTAACACATTCCGTGAGCAGAGGTCAGTATTGAACCTGGGTCCAGCTGGAGGAGTGAGGCAGCAGCTCTATTCTTTGTGCCACTCTATGCTCTCCCATTGATGCCAAGGTTTCCTAATGGTACCTTGAGGTGCCCTTTCACATTAAAGATGATGTGCAACTGTTGTCTATATTGGATTACTGTACCAAGGGGTCAGTTTTGTAGCCCTGTGATGATATACTTTATCTCCCTCACTGGATACATCACAGACGTCCTCATTGCTTTAGTTAGTTTGTACTAGGAGCAAATGGATTACTTCACAGCACTCTACCTTAGGTCAACACACACAAAATGCTGGAGGAAGTCAGCAGGTCTGGTGGCATCTATGGAGAGAAGTAAACAGTCAACATTTCGGAATGAGACCCTTCATTGGGACTGGAAAGAAAGAGGGAAGAAGCAAGAACAAGAAGGTGGAGGAAGGGGAGGAGTACAAGCTAGCAGATGATAGGTGAGGGAGAAGGTGGGTGAGTGTGGAGGAGGGAATGAAGGTGATAGGTGGATGAGGTAAAGGGCTGAAGAAGAGGGAATATGGTAGGTGAGGGCAGTGAACCATGAGAGAAAGGGAAGGAGGATGGGTACCAGAGGGAAGTGTTGGTCAGCTGAGGAGAAGAGAAGGGGTAAGAGGAGAGCCAGAATGGAGAACAGAAAAACAGAGAAGAGGGAGGAAAGAGAAGTTACCAGGAGTTTGAGAAATTGATGTTCATGCCATCAGTTTGGAGGCTACCCATAAGAGAATATGACATGTTGTTCCTCTATCCTCAAGGTGGCAGAAGAGGAGGCCAAGGATTGACATGTTGGAATGAGAATGGGAAATAGAAGTAAAATTGGTTACCACTGGGATATCCCCCCTTCTGTGGTGGACAAAGCAGTCCCCCAATCTACATCAGGTCTCACCAACGTAGAGGAGGCTGCACTGGGATACAGTAGATCTTGTATTTGCTATAACTTTAGGAAGTGGGAAGAAAACTGAACAAGAAGATGGAAGGAGAAAGGTGACAGGTATCTGCTGATCTCAGCATTTCTGGTGACTGGTTTATTATCTGTGGGTTAAGATAAGAACATATGAAAGTTGCCAAGGTTCGATTCATTATTTTCCTTATTGTTAGTTAAGCAAAACTGTGCCCTACCATGTGCTAATTAACATCAGGGCTTCAGATGGAAGCATAAGAGATTCTGCAGATGCTGGAAACCCAGAGTAACAAACACAAAATGGTGGAGGAACTCAGCAGATCAGGCAGCATCTGTGGAGAGGCCGAGACTCTCCACCAGGATTGCATCCCAATATACTGACCTTGCCAACAGCTGATTCCATGTATCACTTGCCAGATTGCACTCTGTCTCCTGCCACCACCTTCTTATTTTGGCTTCTGTTCCCTTCCTTTCCAGTCCTGATGAAGGGTCTCAGTCGGAAATGGCAAGTGTTGATTCCTCTCCATAGAGGCTGCCTGACCTGCTCAGTTCCTCCACATTCTGTGTGTGCTTCTCTGGGCGCCAGGTATTAAGTTAAGGTTTGCCTGACCACTCATCCATAACACCATTAATAGTTGCTTCATTGAACAGAGTAGCTGTGTAGGTGGTTGAGTTATTGGTGAGTGACTCCCTTTTGGCCTGAGGAAGGAGGGGTGAAGAGCCAGTAGAAACAATGGACCTACCAGGGTAACCTTGTTTGTGAATCTTGAGTAGGCTATAGAATTAGACAGTATGAGATTAGAGAATTATCAGGTTGGATAGAGAACTTCTGAAGTGATGAGGTCCATGATGGTGTGGGTGACAGTGGCCTGATGTTCGTTGGTGGATTCATGGTCAAGGGTAAGAATGAGAAGGTGTCTGTGAGCTGTGGTTAAAAAGGAAGTGGGAAAGGAGGAGGAGGAAGAGAAGGTGGTGGGGTTAGGAGAAAAAGGAAAAGGGAGGAGCAGAGAGAGAAGGGGGGAAGAGGAAAATGAGAAGGAAGAGGAAGAAGAGAATAAATAAGTGGAGAACAAAGAGCGAGAAGGAGTAGATTGTTTCTGGTCAGAAATGATTGCAGGAAATCCTGAGGCCGCCGTGACACTTTGTACATCAGGTACAATACACAGTACCAGGAAAGATTCATCTCATGGAGAATCAGAAAATGGTGACCTTGCAAAATGTACTACATGCACATAGCATACAGAAAAGGTAGATACTGTTTAACAAGCTATGTAAATTGCAGAGTTTCACCATGTTTGTGTGATCCATGTAGCAAAACATTGAAATTTCATGCCTGGCGCACATAGCATTGCTTAACATGTTTCCATTCAAGCAAATATATTCAACTATAGTGCAATGCTAGATTCCGTGCCGAGATCCAGTCTGACAAAACTGTGTTCATTCTGGGTCGTGTATAGTCAAAGGAGGAGCCTAGAAAACCATTCTGTGTTAATGGTACAGAGGTTCACAGGCAGTTGTTTTGCACCACTCTCAGAATCACTGAACTACTGTCTTTGCCACAATGTACATAAGACACTGGGGCAGAATTAGGCCATTTGGCCCATCGAGTCTGTTCCACTATTCCTCCATGGCTGGTTTATTCTCCTTCTGAACCCCATCCTCCTGACTTGTCCCTGTAACCTTTGACACCCTTACTAATCAAGAATCTATTAACCTCAACTTTAAATATACCCAGTGAATTGGCCTCCATAGAATGTGGCAATGAATTCCACACATTCATCAATTTTCAAAGTAGTATATCTCATCAAACACTACCCTGAGATTCATTTCCTCACAGGCTTTCATTGTAGAATAAAAACTACAATAGAATAAATAGAAAATGACATACAATCAATGATTAACAAACTGCAAATACAAAAAGAAACAAGTAATAAATAAATAAATAGATAGATAGATGATACTGAGAACATAAGTTGCAGAGTCTTTTAAAGTGAGTCCACAGATTGGGTTCAACCTAAGGACTCACTTCAGCTAAAGAAATTTCTCTTCATCTCTGTTCTAAAGGGACATCCTTGAATTCTGAGGCTCGGCCCTCTGGTCCTAGACTCCCTCACTATTGTAAATGTCCTCTCCAAGTCCACTCTTTGAAGGCCTTTCAGTATTCCATAGTTTTAAATGAGATCTCCCCTCACTTCTTCTATTCCAACAAGGACAGGCCCAGAGCCATCATGGGAGTATGAACATGAGAGAGCTCGGGCATAATGGTGTGCGTTACGGTACGTGAGAAAGTGTTGGACACATCTAGGTGGACACACGTGACATTATTTGTTGAAGACAACCCTTGTGAGCTTTTATTTGCTCAAGAATGTGAGATTAATTACTAACCACATTGAAGTTTTTTAAATGATTGCAAGGTTTAATAAGGTAAGGAGGTACAAACTAGTTCCTCTTGAGGAGCAGTTAATAAACTGAAGAGTAGTGGAAAATTTAACTTGTCTTCTCGTAAATGAAACAAAAATAAAACTGCAGGTGCTGCAAATCTGAAATAAAACCTGAAAATGGTGGCAATACTCAGCAGGTCAGGCAATTTGCAGGGAGAGAAAAAGAGCCTAGGCTTTATACAAACCTTGATATGAAATGTTAACTCTGCCACTGATTCTTCCTGACCTGCTGAATATTTTGCCTTTCCCTGTTGTGATCTGTCTTCTCAGATTCAGATTCAGGTCATGTTGATACAATTGAATAGAGGAGCGGCCTGCAGACGTTCAATAGTCCTTTTCTGATCCTGTCTTTCTGCTGCTTTGATGAAACAGTCAACACTCAGTCACTCCCGCCCTAAACCAATGGATTAACCATTTATTATTGTTGTGCCAAAGCACTTAACTGTGGAATTAAGCTTAAAGGTAATCAGAGAAATACTGTACTTTGGTAAATCCAGAATCATAAAAAGTTAGTATTTGTAATAATGATCACATGAATGAATAAACACATTACTGTTTAAAAAAAGTCTACTTCAGGGGAGGAAATCTCCCAAAACTGTCTAGTTGGTGACTCCAGGGCTACAGCAATCTGCTCCATTATTAATCTCCTCTCAGCTGTCTATTTGGTTTAAGAGCAATTTGGAATGGACGTCAGAGGCACACGGATCTGCGGGTGCTGGGATGTGGCACAAAGATAGACTCTAGGGGAACTCAGCGGATCAGGGAGCATCCTTGAGGGGAAATGGACAGTCAACATTTCAGGTTGAGACCCTTCACCTGGATGCCTTCCATCAAAAGTGGGAGGGATCAAAACAGAGGACGGTCAAATTAAGCACAGATCCTGCCAGGCGGAGGAGAGAGTTAGTAGAGGGAAACTGGTTGGATTAATTTTCAAGAAGAGAATGGAGAGCCATGAGGCCTTCCTGATGGAGATGGGTGCATAGGGAATGGACATCCATGGTGAGGATGAGGTGGTGGGGGTCAGGGGATGGCAAGTTGCTAAAAAGATGGAGGTGTCTTGGATGCAGGTAGGAAGAGACTGGACAAGGGCGAACAAGGTAGAGTTGAGGTATAAAGAGTTAGATTCAGTGGAGCAAGAGCAGGCAGTACTGGTGCAGTCTTGTTTGTGAATCTTGGGTAGGGGATAAAAATAGCTAGTATGAGGTTGGAGAATTATCAAGTCAGATGGAGAACTCCTGAGATGATAAGATCTATGATGGTGTGGAAGACAGTGGCCTGATATTCGATCTAGGATAAGAATGAGGAGGCATCCAAGAGCTGTGGTTGAAGACACAACCCAAAATGATGACTGTCTATTTCCCTCAAAATGTACTGCCTAACCCACTAAGTTCCTCCAGCAGCTGGCTTCATTGCTAGCATTGGACAGTAAATGGACAGTTGGCCTTGCCAACATCTCTCATTCACCTATTTTACGATCAGAGAAATTCAATGAAGAAAGAGGCACTGCCTGAAAGAGGACTAAAGTTAAAGGCAACTGGACTTTAGTCTGACAGACTGAGGCAGAGTCACTTGCAAATGATTGGAAAGGAAATAGAAACATTTAACTAGGAGCAGGACATCATAAGGAAATGCATCCGCTGTGCTGTCATTCTGTGGTATTATATCTTTTCAAAGGTTACCTAATTTTAAAAAAACGGAATGATGAAGATCAGCAGTGGTAATGATCTGCTGAGACATCTGTCAAGACTGGTTTATCAAACTTTGCAAAATTAAAATTCTTGTCTTTGAGTGTACCTTTAATTCAGCACTTTAACCTGCTCATCTCTCCCTAGTTCCTTCCTGCTCACTTTTCGCATCTTCCTTTTCTGAATACAATGTACTTTGGCACGTGCCCTCCCCTTGTGATAGGACTGCAGGAGCTGCCAAAGAATTTTAAAATCCCTCTGCAACCTCCAATTAATAAGGAAAGTAAAAGAAATGGTGCAAAGTAATCAATTAACAAAAGATGTCAAATACCACTCAACAATTTCCATTCAGTGGTTTGTCACCATTAATAATCAGTCCTCCCCATCCCACACAACCTGCATGATAGAGTTAATGGAAAAGCATCCAATCAAAACCAATTTTGCCCTCTGTCCGTTGCTTTATGCCTTTTTTTACAGGGATGGAGGAAATGTGGCAGTGGGTGGGTGATAATATCAAATTCAAGTTCACATTGAAGTTCAAGTGGATTATCATTCAATCGTAGACATGTATATAGTCAAACAAAACAATGATCCTCAGCACCAATTGCACAACACAATACACACAACTCACACACAACATATAACATAATTATACCACAAATGAATTAACAAATAATAAAACACATTCCAGAAGATTGACATTTAGCATAAGGTGCATTTACTACACAAGTTACAATACTAAACAGTTTAACATTACTGGTGCTTCATAAGTGATAAGTGATAATATATCTTATTGGCTTCATATCTTCTCATCCATTATTGTGGGTGAACTCCCACACAGTTAAATGTAATGCTCACAACAATACAATGTACTAGTCTAGAGCATAAAAGCAGTCCTTGTTAGTGAACTGTTTATAAAATTCCAACAGACGGATTTATCAAAGTAAGCAATGTCATTGGGGGAACCAATGGGAATATAAAATGGGTTATTGTCAGATTAGTGTAAATGGTTGGTTGATGGTTGGCCTAGCATTTTTGGTCTGAAGCGTCTGTTGCTATGCTGTATCTCTCCATGTTACTGCTTCAGTCCTCCGGCTCCTCACCCCTCCTCAACGCAGATGAGACGCAGCTGCTGACAGAGAAGAAGCAGATTCTGGATCGGTGGGCTGAGCACTTTAACAACGTCCTTAACCGCCCTGCCGACATCAACGACGAGGCCATTGCCCGCCTGCCCCAGGTAGAGATCAACAAGAACCTCAACACCCTCCCCACAGTAGATGAAGTCAGGAAGGCGGTGAAGCAACTCTCCTGTGGCAAAGGGCCAGGACCCGATGTAATCCCTGCTGAGGTATACAAAGCAGGAGGCCCTGTCATGACGCAAAAGCTGACTGTACTCTTCCAGTCCATGTGGAAAAAGGGGCAGTTCCCGCAACAGCTGAAAGATGCCAGCATAGTCCACATCTACAAGAGGAAAGGCAACCGCCAGTCTTGCGACAACCACCAAGGTATCTCCCTCTTGCCCATTGCGGGGAAGATTCTGGCCCGCGTCCTGCTCAACCGCCTTCTCCAACATCTCGAGCAAGGTCTGCTCCCAGAAAGCCAGTGCGGCTTCCGTGCTGAACGTGGGACCACGGACATGATTTTTGCTGTGTGCCAATTCCAGGAAAAATGTCAGGAGCAACACAGCGACCTCTTCATGACCTTTGTCGATTTAACCAAGGCTTTCGATACGGTCAGCAGAGAAGGCTTGTGGAAGATCATGGAGAAGTTTGGCTGCCCCAGCAAGTTCATCACAATCGTCCGGCAGTTCCACGACGGTATGATGGTGAAAGTTCTGGATGACGGCGACGAGTCGGAGGCCTTCCCAGTGACAAATGGCGTCAAACAAGGCTGCGTTCTTGGCCTGACTCTGTTCAGTATGGTATTCTCTGCCATGCTGACAGATGCCTTCCATAACTACAAAGAAGGAATCCACGTCAGGTACAGGACTGACGGCAGGTTGTTCAACCTTAGGCACCTGCAGGCAGTTACAAAGGTGCAAGAGACTGTCATCAGAGACTTCTTATTTGCTGATGACTGCGCACTCAACGCCAGCACAGAACAGGAGATGCAGCGTGAAATGAACTGCTTCTCACAAGCCTGCGACAACTTCGCTCTCACTATCAGCACCAAAAAGACCAAAGTTATGTACCAGCCTGCCCCAGGAAAGCCATACCAGGAGCCGCACATCACGGTGAAGGGCCAGAACCACCAGGCAGTCGACAACTTCACCTACCTGGGCAGCATACTCTCTCGCGCAGTGAACATAGACGCTGAGGTCAACAACAGGATTGCCAAAGCCAGCGCCGCCTTTGGGAGACTCCGTGAGAACGTCTGGGAGCGGAGAGGATTCAGCCTTACCACCAAGCTGAAGGTCTACTGTGCAGTGGTCCCTACCACCCTCCTTTATGCCAGCGAGACCTGGACTGTCTACAGCAGACACGCCAAACATCTCAACCACTTTCACCTGAGCTGTCTCCGCAGACTCCTCCACATCAGGTGGCAGGACAAAGTCCCCGACACGGAAATCCTGGAACGAGCTGGGCTCTGCAGCATCTACACCCTCCTGCTGAAAGCCCAAGCCAGGTGGGCTGGACCTGTGGTCAGAATGCCAGACAGCCGATTGCCTAAGCAGCTGCTGTACGGAGAACTGTGTCAGGGCAAGCGCTCAGTCGGGGGGCAGAAGAAACGTTACAAAGACTGCCTCAAAGGCCTGGGTGTCGACATCAACACGTGGGAGACGCTTGCCCTCGACCGTCCAGCTTGGCGCAGCAAGATCACCACAGGAGCCCGTGCAGCTGAAGTCAGGCGCATCATCGAGGCACAACGAAAGCGTGCTGTGCGCAAGGCCCGAGCAGCATCCTCAGCCACGACAGCACCCACCCACTTGTGTCCCACATGTGGGCGAGCCTTCAGAGCCCGGATTGGCCTCATCAGTCACCTCCAGACCCACAGCCACTAATCTCCAATTTGACTTTGAAGCCACGGTCATCTTCGACTACGAAGGATGAACAACAACAACAACAACTGCTTCACATTAATGGGGTGTATGGGGTGTCAGGGAGGGGTAGCACCTCTGGTGGGGGAACATGTCACGTCCTTTTCGAGGTGGTTAGTCCACCTCTGGTCCCCACCTGGCACTCAGCTCTCACCTGTGGCTCCCCGTAGCTGTTTGCATGCGACAGCGGCCACACCCCAGGCAACGGCTTGGACAAGCCGGCTAAACCAGGTGAGGGCAGCCGACGGGTCACAAACCCTCGGTGAGATAGGGAGATGTCTATCC
This sequence comes from Mobula hypostoma, assembly GCF_963921235.1. Lineage (NCBI taxonomy): Eukaryota > Metazoa > Chordata > Chondrichthyes > Myliobatiformes > Myliobatidae > Mobula > Mobula hypostoma. The sequence continues at coordinate 21,260,063 of NC_086111.1, forward strand.
CAGCATGTGAAGACAGACTCCGGCGGATTGAGCGGACGAGACCAATGGAAGGTCCAATGGTCAAGAAGGCGGTCTCTGCAAGCATCGTGGAACGTGTAGAGCAGGACAAGACACAGAAGACGTCCTGGTCATCCACTGCGCCTAGTCCCATCTCCAGCCGTCTCGACTCTTGTCTTGCCACTGGATCCAGATGGGAATTGGGAAGAGAGAGTGAGGCTGATGCTGCGCAACTCTCCCTCACTTAAATCCAAATCACACGCTAGTCTCGACACCATCATAATGGTGTGAAGGTCCTCATCGACGTCGGCGATGGACGAACACTTCACATTCACTTCCAATGGATGGAATTCTAATGAATTCAGCTGCTACCTTATCACACTCATTTACTTAACAAATTAGCTTTTCAGAAGGAGGGAAGAACAGTGCTTGTTTCGCTGTTGTTGTTTTGTTGCTCATGCATTCCCTTATGTGTTTCCCTTCTGTGTTGTTCTGCCAAGCATGGTGGGTATGCTGTTGGCGTCAGAAAGTGTGGTGATACTTGTGGGCTACCGGCAGCACATCCTTCGGTGCGTTGGTTGTTAACACAAATGGCACACTTCCCAGGACAGGAATAAAGAGTTGGTGTTTGGGGAATTCATCAGGATTGGAACGGAACAGGGAAGAAGCCAGAATAGGAAGGTGGGAGGAGGGAAGGAGCAGAATGTGATAGGTGAAGCCAGGTGAGGGGGAAGGTAGGTGGGGGAGGATGAAGTGAAAAGCTCAGAGGTGATAAATGGGAAAAGTAAAGAAGGAATCTGATAGAAGAGGAGAGTGGACCATGGAGAAAGTGAAGGAGGAGGAGCACCAGAGGAAGGTGATGGGCACGTGAGGAGCAGAGAAGGGGTAAGAGGGGAGCCAGAATGGAGAATGTAAAAGGAAATAAGAGCGAGGAAGGGAGAAATTACTGGAAGTTAGAGAAGAGAGCCAGAATTGGGAATGGAAAATGAGACAAAAAGAAGGGAGAGAAATTACCGAAAGCTAGAGAAATTGATGTTCAAGTTGTCAGGTTGGAGGCTATATGATGTGTTGCTTTTCCAACCTGAGAGTGGCCACATAGTGATAGTAGAGGAGGCCAGAGACCGACATGTTCAAATGGGAATGGGGAGTAGAATTAAAATGGTTGGCCACTGGGAAATCCTGCTTACATAATTTGCTGCTTACAACCATTTTATTAAATGTTACAAGAGCAAAGAGTAGAAAGAAAGAAGCATGGCGAGATAGAACAAAGAAAATGAGATAGCACCAAGGCAGTGTGGTCTTCTTATACCAGGCTACCGATAACACTAAATTCCATTGGTAACATTAACCAATGAAATAGCCAGGCTCATGTAATGTGATACCCACCACTGAAACCAAGAAGGTTCCAGAAAAATACAGAGGCAGGTATAACCACTGAAAATCTTATTAAACAATCACACGTGTGTGGGTGGTTATATAAAAATGCAAACAAGCACAAGGAAGTTAAACTACAAGAAAAATAGCAATTCTGCACCACAATCCACCAGTAGCTTCCTGAATTAACTGTAGTAAACTGCAGCCGGACATAATGCCCCACTAAAGTGACTAGCCAGTCTCACTCATCTGTTTTCGGAACATCTTCTCTGCTTTCTACCAGCAAATGTGTGCATTTAAATATAAGCAAAAACAGCCTCCAGGATATCATTAACCCACGCATCTCTTCACAGTCTGCTGTGTGTTGTGCAATCTGTGAAGTCTGTCGATGCACTTTTATGGGAACAATATATCTAAGCTTTGGGATTGTAAACCATGGCAGTTTCAATTGTTCGCCATTTACGAAAGGACAAGGAATAGGACAAAAAGTTATAAGTGGGTGATTGCAAGGACAACAGCGACTCCCACAGTGCTGTAAGGTCAAAGAAGCAGAGAGTGAATGAGTTGAAAATCGCTGGTCTGTGCTGTAATATGTCAACCAAACTTACTCTATTGCGTAGCCATGCTCTAATGTGGGAGTAAGCACTTACCCAATGCAGCTTTAATAATCTAGTGTGTCGGAGTGTAGGACTAGCATATATTTTGGACTACTGGAAGTTTTTCTCATTCTCATTCAACTTATTCACTTCTTAAAAGATGTAACACTGTATTATTGTAAAGTTTCCAGTAAGTGTAAAGGGTGAGTAGAAAATGTGGCCTGTTTCTAACCCTATTTTCCACTCTCCCTTTAGGTTCTGATTAGAAACTTACTAAAGTCAAAGTCGAGTTTATTCTTATTTTTCACAAGTACAAGTAAGCACAGGTGCAATGAAAAAAGTATTTGCAGTGGTATCACAGGCACGTAGTATCATATAGCAGCATGCCCAAGAAAATCATAAATTAAACATGACTTAAACACAATTAGATCAAATAAAAAATCCTCTGATCCATTTCAGGAGAATGTGGAAAACATCACCTATATACCAGATGCTAACTCATTGGAATTTCTGAATGATTAGATAGCAGACAGAACAAAGAATATGGAATGTAGAACATTACAGGAGTTGATGGACTTTTTTGCCAAGCTCAGCTTTCTAACACAGCAGCTGACACTTCCAGGGATCAAAGAGTCGTTTTTGAGGAAGTTACAATCCCAAGCAACATTCCTTGCTCAGCTTCTTGCTGTAAACAAGAGCCAGTCTTCAGTTCTTATTCTAATTTGCAATCAGTCTCAAGTTAAAATGACAGCTTTGCAAACAAACAACACTGTCTACAGAGCACAGGACGCTGGCTCACAGCACAGGGCTGACTACTCAAGAGATGCATTGTCAGACAATGGGGTTATGTTGATTGTGCCTGTATCAAACCATACAATGCTGGCTAAGTCATTGAGTTGAAGGAAGCTTGCAGACCAGACTGATACTATCACTTAGCACATCAAATATCTGATCTATCAACAACAGTTGGGAGATTTGTGTACTCAGAGAGTCAGCTTTCATAGCATTAACTTTGGGTGCCTGGGATCTCTGGCCCAGAGGCTTTTAGACCATCTGTGTGAAAAGATTCTTGCAAAAACGTCATATGCACGTAAAGTCACTAAGTAGCAAAACATTATAAATGTAAGAGAGAAGTGAAGCTGGTTAGGAATGATCAAGGAACAACAAGAAGAATGACAGAAAGACAACGTGACTAGAATCCATTCTTTTGCCTTCGATTTTTGCGATGGATGACTCATTCATCTGCAACTCATTAGTATATCTTTTTTATTTATAAGGAAATATGCCTGTGTTTTGGAAAACTTTTATAAGATAGAAAACCTCTGTGAGTTTTAAATGTATTTTAAGAATTTTATCTAAATTTAAACATGTACTACTAAAAATAAATGAACTGTATTTTAACAACTTTGGTAGGTAGGGGGGACCTACTGCTCAAATAGTGGGTACTGACAGCTAAACCCGCCATGGAAAATAAACAGGAATGTGATCTAGCCTTTGAAGAGTTGATGGCTACAGTATTCATTTCCATGAGTGAGGGTACACATAGCTATCTATATTGCATTGGGCTTAACTTCTTTGGGTTCAGAACTTTGCAGACAACAAACCTAATGCTCCCACAAGCACAATACAGGCCCTTCAGCCCATGATGTTGTGCCACCTGTTTAACCTACTTAAAATCAATCTTACCATTCCCTCCTACATAGCCCTCCACTTTCCTATCATCCATGTGCCTATCTAAGAGTTTCTCAAATGTCCCTAATGTATTTGCCTCTACCACCACCTCTGGCAGGGCATTCCACACACCCATAAATCTGTGTAAAGTGATATTCTACTTGATCTATAGCTCTTATAATCTTATACACCTCTATCAAATCACCTTTCATCCTCCTTCATTCCAAAGAGAAATCCCCTAGCTTGCTCAATCTATCCTAATAGGACATATTCTCCAATCCAGCAACATTCTGGTAAATCTTCTCTGTACCCTCTCTGAAGGTCCCACATCCTTCCTATAAGGAGGTGACTATAACAGAAAGCAATATTACAAGACTGGTCTAACCAAGATTTTACAGAGCTGAAACAATACCTTGCGGCTCTTCCCCTGACTAATGAAGGCCAACACACCATAAGCCTTCTTAACCAGCCTATCAACTTGCAGAGCAACATTGAGGGATTTATGAATGTGAAACCCAAGGTCCTTCTGTTCTTCCACACTGCTAGGAATCCTGCCATTAACCCTGTATTCTGCCTTCAAATTCAACCTTCCAAAGTGAATCGCTTCATACTTTTATCAACAGAAGAGTGAAGCGAGGGTTTGGGATCATGGAGGCACTTAACGACAAGGATAAGAATTTCAAGTTGCTGGGATGGCTGGTTGGAAGCTAGATTGATGAGAATGGGGTGATGAGTGAGTCAGCTTTGTACAGTGTTTTAGATTCAATTTATGGAGGAAGGAAACTGAGAAGTTGTGCATGAAAGGACTGGAATTATAGCCTACTGTCATCATTTCAGAAATAAACCAATCAATGGTCTGACAAAAATACACTGGTTATTTCCTAGTAAACTTTATTTCTGAAGCAAGAAAAAAAAAACAATTTGCATTTGTATTATCACCTTTCATGTACTTTTAAGTTACTTTTCAAGATTTACCTTGTAGATGGTGAAAAGACTTTGGGATGTCTCGAAGTGTCCTTCTTTGACCACATAAGAGCACACTGCAGGTTATCCAACCTCTTACTAGCTCTTATAACCACAATAGTTACATGGGTGGTCTTGTTGAGTTTCTTGCCATTGATGTCCCCTGAATATTGTCAGTGAGGCCTTATTGATGTCTATATCATTGAATGTCAAAGCTAGGTGGCTAGACTCTGTTTTGGAAATAGTCACTTGAAAATGCAGTATATGTGACATGACTGTAATGTGTCACTTATTAGCTTGAATGTTATCTAGGTGACTCGGCACATAATGATGATGATGTTATCTAGGTCCCTGTAAGTGCTCATGGACTGCTTCATTTTTAACAAATCCCCAATGTGACTGACCACTTTGTTTTCACTACCTTCACCTGCCATTATGGTGGAGGCTAAGGATGCTAGCTTAAGAAACACCTGAAGCAGTATCTTTTCCATGAGGCCTGACTCTAACCATTGGAATCACTTCTCCTTGATGCCCATGGACCTCAGTTTTATCAAGGCTCCTTGATGCCACATGCAGTCAAATGCAACCTTGGCATCCAGGGTAGTCACTCTCACCACACCTCTGGAACTGTCATGGTCCGTCCATGAAGTCCGCATTCCAGTTCATGGTCCGGTCCATCGACCCTTGCTCCAGGTTTTCCTGTCTACCCTGTTTCTGCTCTTGTTGAGCACTAATTGAGGCAGCTGATTCTCTTTGGGACTGGCTGCATAAATACCTCCAGAGACCAGGGCATGGCTGCTGGATTGTTCTTTTCCTTACTCCTTGTATCCCTTCCCCTGCCTTCTGTTTACTCGCCTGAAGCCCTGCCTTGTCTTGCCGGTAACTCTTGCCTCAGCTTGCCTGTAGTCTTGTCTTGGAGCCATCCTGTACCTAGCTCCCTTCCTGTCTCTTGCCTCCGTCGAGTAAGCCAGGCCATCTTGCCGTTACCCTACGGTTGGTTCTGTACCTTTCTGTCTCTTGCCTCCGTCGGGTGGAGATCCGCGCCCAGCCCAGGTGATCTGCGCTCTGCCCAGGAGTACCGCGCCCTGCCCAGGAGGAGATTCAAGACCCCAAGCCTCGAGCCGCACCCCAAGCCAAGCTTCAAGACCCCAAGCCTCAACTCTCTAGCCAAGCCTCGCCTCAAGTCTCTAGCCCGGCCTTGCCTCTAGTCTCCAGCCTCCAGCCTCGCCTCAAGTATCCAGCCTCCTGCCTTGCCTCATCTCCAGCCTCCAGCCTCGCCTCAAGTCTCCAGCCTCCAGCCTTGCCTCATCTCCAGCCTCCAGCCTCGCCTCAAGTCTCCAGCCTCCAGCCTCGCCTCGTCTCCAGTCTCAAGCCTCGCCTCAAGTCTCTGGTCTCCAGCCTCGACTCAAGTCTGAAGACTCCAGCCTCGTCCTGCCTGCCAGCCAAGTCACGTCCTTGCCTAGTTCTGGGGTCCGAGCCAGAGGCAAGACCCAGGTTCTGGGTCCTTGTCCAGTCTCTGGCTCGGAGTCCAAGCCCGGGCTCCTAGCTCTCTTGTCCAGTCTTGTTCCGGGTTCCTGGTTTTCATGTCCATGTCCTAGCCCTCACCCTGTATCCTAGTCCTGTCCCCAGTACTTCAATGTCTGTGTCTTGCATTTGGGTTCATTTCCCAGCCACCGTCTTATGACAGGAACTCAGTTTTTTATTCCAAAATTAGACAAAGTCTCTATTGCTGTGTGGAGTTGAATGGTCTCAGAAAGATACAATTGTGTGTCCAGGACAAAGAAGCGAGGCAGGAAAAATCATTGAGGACAGTATCCACCCTGCAAACTGCTTTTTCCAAAAGCTCCCTTCTGGAAAACACCATTGGGCTATTGAAACAAAAACTTCATGCTATCTAAAAGGTTTCTTTCCCCAGTGTGTAAATCTGATCAATCATTCTAGTTAGCCATCCCACCTCGTCCTCTACCAATTATATCAGTCACTGCAGTGCATTGTAGGCACTTTAAATCACTTTTTATATTTCAAGTGATATTAATCCTTAAACAATTTTGGCAAAAGTACCCAGTAAAATATCACACCATAGTGATAGAGGAAGTGTTGTCTGGTAACATTGAGGTCTCTGATTACAAAAGTCATGTTCCTGCATTAAAACAGCAAAGTATACAGCTGAACAAAGATTCAAACCCATAAAACTTTACTCTGTAAATCGATGTACAGAAAATGGAGTATTAACTGTCATCCTCCTATAAAGCTTAAATCCTTCTAGTTCTCAACACAGACATCCCATAAATGGTGGAAATGCATTGTTAAAAGTATATGAAGTGTTTAAGTTTTTTTCTGCTAGCTAAAGCAAATTGAGAAATATCTGGATGAGCACTTGAATTGACAGAACATAAAAAAAGATAAATTTGAGTTTATTAACCTACAGTATGTACGCACAAGTACATGTTGAACCATGTTGGATTGAAGACAAGAATGTGGCAAGTGTGCATGCAGCCATTTTATAGCGCAGTGTGTCATTGCCCCTCCTACATGCGGAGGGCTCTTTCTTTTGGACCAGGCTTTTGGGTATGTATATTTTAATCTTGGTGGGCCCAGTTAGTAGCTCCCACACTGTTAAGTTTCCCAGTGTATCCCATTACGAACATGATGCAGTAAAAATGTTTAATCTTACTACTCCATTGTGGCTCTTGCTCCATGCATACGTAACACACGTATGCCTAGGTGCAATGAAAAACTTACTTACAGGAGCATCACAGATACAGGATTAGAGACACAGAATTCACAGGAAAAAAGGAAATTAAAAATAAATTGTATAAAATTATACAAGAGAAAAACACAATTAAAACAAAAAAACATAAGTTTTCAAAATCATCAGGGTGTTGCTATACTGATCAGGGTCATGTATAGCAGGGTATGGAGCAAATGTGGATGGGCACTTGATGGTCAGCATGTGTCTGCTGGGCCGAAGGGCCTTTTTCCATGATGTATGATTCTATGTCTGCATTTAGATATTACACGATTAAAATATTGACAATTCTACATACAACCACCAACAGAGCACAGAAAGTACATCTGCTGAGACAATTACATCCATCTTGCAATCAATAATCATGAGCTGAGTCTGTCACCAATGGTGGCCATGAGCTGCCTGCATCTGATTTCAATGCGTTACTTCCTACCATTTGTCATAAACAGACGAAAGATCTGTTCTGACAGCTGTAAACAAACATATATCATACATGCCCAAACTTCAGCACTGCATTCATTGGAAACCCTCCGCAGGCACTTTTACTTTTGACAAATCACCAACATTGCCATGCACCGAATGTGCTGTCCGCTGATGATTAAGAATTACGAAATGCCAGAGGACTTGCTGGGAGACATACTGTAAGAGTCAATTCCCATTAACAAATACACATTGAACGATGGTGAAGGGGCTGCTCATTCTTTCAGAGTCATACGCACGAGCACCATCAATCATATATCCTCCAACACTTCCACCTCTACCAGGACACTGTGTGGGCCCTCTGGTTCTCCAGCCATAACCACTAACCATCTATAAAGATTCCCCATCTACAACCTATCTCCATGCACAATCACCCTCAGGTACAACGACCCTCCATCTACGAACACACATCCTCCATATGCAAACACACTCAACCCTCATCACCCTCCATCCACCCACACACATCCTCCTTCTACACACACCCTCAACCCTCATCACTCTCCATCCACCCACACACATCCTCCATCTACAAACACCCTCAACCCTCATCACCCACCATCCACCCACACACATCCTCCGTCTACAAACACCCTCAACCCTCATCACCCTCCATTCACCCACACACATCCTCCGTCTACAAACACCCTCAACCCTCATCACCCTCCATCCACCCACACACATCCTCCTTCTACAAACACCCTCAACCCTCATCACCCTCCATCCACCCACACACAACCTCCATATACAAACACCCTCAACCCTAATCACCTGCCATCCACCCACACACATCCTCCGTCTACAAACACCCTCAACCCTCATCACCCTCCATCCACCCACACACATCCTCCGTCTATACACCTTCAACCCTCATCACCTTCCATCCACCCACACACATCCTCCATCTACACACACCCTCAACCCTAATCACCCACCATCCACCCACACACATCCTCTGTCTACAAACACCCTCAACCCTCATCACCCTCCATCCACCCACACACATCCTCCATTTACAAACACCCTCAACCCTCATAACCCTCCATCTACCCACACACATCCTCGGTCTACAAACACCCTCAACTACCATCACACTCCATCTACCCACACACATCCTCCATCTGCAAACACCCTCAACCCTCATCACCCTCCATCCACCCACACACATCCTCCATTTACAAACACCCTCAACCCTCATAACCCTCCATCTACCCACACACATCCTCCATCTGCAAACACCCTCAACCCTCATCACCCTCCATCCACCCACACACATCCTCCATTTACAAACACCCTCAACCCTCATCACCCTCCATCCACCCACACACATCCTCCATTTACAGACACCCTCAACTCTCATAACCCTCCATCCACCCACACACACCCTCCGTCTACAAACACCCTCAACTACCATCACACTCCATCTACCCACACACATCCTCCATCTACAAACACCCTCAACCCTCATCACGCTCCATCCACCCACACACATCCTCCATTTACAAACACCCTCAACCCTCATAACCCTCCATCTACCCACACACATCCTCCATCTGCAAACACCCTCAACTCTCATCACCCTCCAGACACCCACACACATCCTCCATCTACAAAGACCCTCAACCCTCATCACCCTCCATCCACCCACACACATCCTCCATTTACAAACACCCTCAACCCTCATCACCCTCCATCCACCCACACACATGCTCTGTCTACAAACACCCTCAACACTCATCACCCTCCACACACCCACACACATCCTCCATCTACAAAGACCCTCAACCCTCATAACCCTCCATCCACCCACACACATCCTCCGTCTACAAACGCCCTCAACTACCATCACACTCCATCTACCCACACACATCCTCCATCTGCAAACACCCTCAACTCTCATCACACTCCATCCACCCACACCACATCATCCATCTACAAACACCCTCAACCCTCATCACCCTCCACACACCCACACACATCCTCCATCTACAAAGACCCTCAACCCTCATAACCCTCCATCCACCCACACACATCCTCCGTCTACAAACGCCCTCAACTACCATCACACTCCATCTACCCACACACATCCTCCATCTGCAAACACCCTCAACTCTCATCACACTCCATCCACCCACACCACATCATCCATCTACAAACACCCTCAACCCTCATCACCCTCCATGCACCCACACACATCCTCCATTTACAAACACCCTCAAAAATCATCACCCTCCATCCACCCACACACATCCTCCATTTACAAACACCCTCAACCCTCATCATCCTCCATCCACCCACACACATCCTCCATCTAAAAACACCCTCAACCCTCATCACCCTCCATCCACCCACACACATCCTCCATTTACAAACACCCTCAACCCTCATCGCCCTCCATCCACCCACACACATTCTCCGTCTACAAACACCCTCAACTCACATCACCCTCCATCCACCCACACACATCCTCCATCTAAAAACACCCTCAACCCTCATCATCCTCCATCCACCCACACACATAGAAACATAGAAACATAGAAAATAGGTGCAGGAGTAGGCCATTCGGCCCTTCGAGCCTGCACCGCCATTTATTATGATCATGGCTGATCATCCAACTCAGAACCCAGCCTTCCCTCCATACCCCGTGACCCCTGTAGCCACAAGGGCCATATCTAACTTCCTTTTAAACATAGCTAATGAACTGGCCTCAACAGTTTGCTGTGGCAGAGAATTCCACAGATTCACCACTCTCTGTGTGAAGAAGTTTTTCCTAACCTCGGTCCTAAAAGGCTTCCCCTCTATCCTCAAACTGTGACCCCTCGTTCTAGACCTCCCCAACATCGGGAACAATCTTCCCGCATCTAGCCTGTCCAATCCCTTTAGGATCTTATACGTTTCAATCAGATCCCCCCTCAATCTTCTAAATTCCAACGAGTACAAGCCCAGTTCATCCAGTCTTTCTTCATATGAAAGACCTGCCATCCCAGGAATCAATCTGGTGAACCTTCTTTGTACTCCCTCTATGGCAAGGATGTCTTTCCTCAGATTAGGGGACCAAAACTGCACACAATACTCCAGGTGTGGTCTCACCAAGGCCTTGTACAACTGCAGTAGTACCTCCCTGCTCCTGTACTCGAATCCTCTCGCTATAAATGCCAGCATACCGTTCGCCTTTTTCACCGCCTGCTGTACCTGCATGCCCACTTTCAATGACTGGTGTATAATGACACCCAGGTCTCGTTGCACCTCCCCTTTTCCTAATCGGCCACCATTCAGATAATAATCTGTTTTCCTATTTTTGCCACCAAAGTGGATAACTTCACATTTATCCACATTAAATTGCATCTGCCATGAGTTTGCCCACTCACCCAACCTATCCAAGTCACCCTGCATCCTCTTAGCATCCTCCTCACTGCTAACACTGCCACCCAGCTTCGTGTCATCCGCAAACTTGGAGATGCTGCATTTAATTCCCTCATCCAAGTCATTAATATATATTGTAAACAACTGGGGTCCCAGCACTGAGCCTTGCGGTACCCCACTAGTCACCGCCTGCCATTCTGAAAAGGTCCCGTTTATTCCCACTCTTTGCTTCCTGTCTGCTAACCAATTCTCCACCCACACCAATACCTTACCCCCAATACCATGTGCTTTAAGTTTGCACACTAATCTCCTGTGTGGGACCTTGTCAAAAGCCTTTTGAAAATCCAAATATACCACATCCACTGGTTCTCCCCTATCCACTCTACTAGTTACATCCTCAAAAAATTCTATGAGATTCGTCAGACATGATTTTCCTTTCACAAATCCATGCTGACTTTGTCCGATCATTTCACCGCTTTCCAAATGTGCTGTTATCACATCCTTGATAACTGACTCCAGCAGTTTCCCCACCACCGACGTTAGGCTAACCGGCCTATAATTCCCCGGTTTCTCTCTCCCTCCTTTTTTAAAAAGTGGGGTTACATTAGCCACCCTCCAATCCTCAGGAACTAGTCCAGAATCTAACGAGTTTTGAAAAATTATCACTAATGCATCCACTATTTCTTGGGCCACTTCCTTAAGCACTCTGGGATGCAGACCATCTGGCCCTGGGGATTTATCTGCCTTCAATCCCTTCAATTTACCTAACACCACTTCCCTACTAACATGTATTTCGCTCAGTTCCTCCATCTCACTGGACCCTCTGTCCCTTACTATTTCTGGAAGATTATTTATGTCCTCCTTAGTGAAGACAGAACCAAAGTAATTATTCAATTGGTCTGCCATGTCTTTGCTCCCCATAATCAATTCACCTGTTTCTGTTTGCAGGGGACCTACATTTGTCTTTATCAGTCTTTTCCTTTTTACATATCTATAAAAGCTTTTACAGTCCGTTTTTATGTTCTCTGCCAGTTTTCTCTCATAATCTTTTTTCCCCTTCCTAATTAAGCCCTTTGTCCTCCTCTGCTGAACTCTGAATTTCTCCCAGTCCTCAGGTGAGCCACTTTCTCTGGCTAATTTGTATGCTACTTCTTTGGAATTGATACTATCCCTAATTTCTCTTGTCAGCCACGGGTGCACTACCTTCCTTGATTTATTCTTTTGCCGAACTGGGATGAACAATTGTTGTCGTTCATCCATGCAACCTTTAAATGCCTGCCATTGCATATCCACCGTCAATCCTTGAAGTGTCATTTGCCAGTCTATCTTAGCTAATTCATGTCTCATACCTTCAAAGTTACCCCTCCATCTACAAACACCCTCAACCCTCAATACCCTCCATCTACGTACACACACATCCTCCATTTACAAACACCCTCAACTGTCATTACCCTCCACCTACTCACACACATCCTCCGTCTACAAATACCCTCAACCCTCATCACTTTCCATCCACCCACACACATCCTCCATCAACAAACACCCTCAACCCTCATCACCCTCCATCAAGCCACACCTATCCTCCATCTACAAACACCCTCAACCCTCATCAACCTCCATCAAGCCACACACATCCTCCATCTACAAACACCCTCAACCCTCATCACCCTCCATCAAGCCACACCTATCCTCCGTCTACAAACACCCTCAACTCACATCACCCTCTATCCCCCAAAAACACATCCTCCATCTACAAACACCCTCAACTCACATCACCCTCTATCCACCCACACACATCCTCCATCCACAAACACCCTCAACCCTCATCACCCTCCATCCACCCACACACATCCTCCATCTACAAACACCCTCAACTCAATTCACCATCCATCCACCCACACACATCCTCCATCTACAAACACCCTCAACCCTCATCACCCTCCACACACCCACACACATCCTCCATCTAAAACAACCTGAACCTTCATCACCCTCCATGCACCCAGTCACACACATCCTCCATCAACAAACACCTTCAACCCTCATCACCTTCCATCTACCCACACACAGCCTCCATCTAAAAACACCTTCAACCCTCATCACCCTCCATCCAGCCACACACATCCTCCATCTACAAACACCCTCAACCCTCATCACCCTCCATCCACCCAGTCACACACATCCTCCATCTACAAACATCCTCAACCCTCATCACCCTCCATCCACCCACACACATCCTCCATCTACAAACACCCTCAACCCTCATCACACTCTCTCTACCCACACACATCCTCCATCTACACACACCCTCAACCTTCATCACCCTCCACCGACCCACACACATTCTCCATCTACAAACACCCTCAACCCTCATCACCTTCCATCTACCCACACACAGCCTCCATCTAAAAACACCTTCAACCCTCATCACCCTCCATCCAGCCACACACATCCTCCATCCACAAACACCCTCAACTCTCATCACACTCCATCCACCAACACATATCCTCCATCTACAAACACCCTCAACCCTCATCACCCTCCATCCACCCACACACATCCTCCATTTACAAACACCCTCATCCCTCATCGCCCTCCATCCACCCACACACATCCTCCATCTACAAATACCCTCAACCCTCATCACCGTCCATCCACCCACACACATCCTCCATCTACAAACACACTCAACCCTCATCACCCTCCATCAAGCCACACCTATCCTCTGTCTACAAACACCCTCAACTCTCATCACCCGCCATCCACCCACACACATCCTCCATCTACAAACACCCTCAACCCTCATCACCCTCCATCCACACACACACATCCTCCGTCTACAAACACCCTCAACCCTCATCACCCTCCATCCACCCACACACATCCTCCATCTACAAACACCCTCAACCCTCATCACCCTCCATTCACCCACACACATCCCCCGTCCATAAACACCCGCAACCCTCATCACCCTCCACACACATCCTCCATCTGCAAACAACATCAACCCTCATCACCCTCCATCCACCCACACACATCCTCCATCCAGAAACACACTCAACTCTCATCACCCTCCATGCACCCACACACATCCTCCATCTACAAACACCCTCAACCCTCATCACCCTCCATCCGCCCACACACATCCTCCATTTACAAACACCCTCAACCCTCATCACCCTCCAGCCAGCCACACACATCCTCCATTTACAAACACCCTCAACCCTCATCACCCTCCATCCACCCACACACATCCTCCGTCCACAAATACCCTCAACCCTCATCACACTCTCTCTACCCACACACATCCTCCATCTACACACACCCTCAACCTTCATCACGCTCCACCGACCCACACACATTCTCCATCTACAAACACCCTCAACCCTCATCACCTTCCATCTACCCACACACATCCTCCATCTAAAAACACCTTCAATCCTCATCACCCTCCATCCAGCCACACACATCCTCCATCCACAAACACCCTCAACTCTCATCACACTCCATCTACCAACACATATCCTCCATCTACAAACACCCTCAACCCTCATCACCCTCCATCCACCCACACACATCCTCCATTTACAAACACCCTCAACCCTCATCGCCCTCCATCCCCCCACACACATCCTCCATCTACAAACACCCTCAACCCTCAATACCCTCCATCTACCTACACACATCCTCCATTTACAAACACTCTCATCTGTCATTACCCTCCACCTACTCACACACATCCTCCATCTACAAATACCCTCAACTCTCATCACACTCCATCCACCCACACCACATCATCCATCTACAAACACCCTCAACCCTCATCACCCTCCATCCACCCACACACATCCTCCATTTACAAACACCCTCAACCCTCATCGCCCTACATCCACCCACACAGATCCTCCATCTACAAACACACTCAACTCTCATCACCCTCCATGCACCCACACACATCCTCCGTCTGCAAACACCCTCAACCCTCATCACCCTCCAGCCATCCACACACATCCTCCATCTACAAACACCCTCAACCCTCATCACCCTCCATCCACCCAAACACATCCTCCATCTACAAACACCCTCAACTCAATTCACCATCCATCCACCCACACACATCCTCCATCTACAAACACCCTCAACCCTCATCACCCTCCATTCACCCACACACATCCCCCGTCTATAAACACCCGCAACCCTCATCACCCTCCACACACATCCTCCATCTACAAACACCCTCAACCCTCATCGCCCTCCATCCACCCACACACATCCTCCATTTACAAACACCCTCAACCCTCATCACCCTCCATCCACCCACACACATCGCCCGTCTATAAACACCCACAACACTCATCACCCTCCACACACGCACACACATCCTCCATCTGCAAACAACATCAACCCTCATCAACCTCCATCCACCCACACACATCCTCCATCTACAGACACCCTCAACTCTTATCACGCTCCATCCACCCACACACATTCTCCATCTACAAACACCCTCAACCCTCATCACCCTCCATCCACCCACACACATCCTCCATCTACAAACACCCTCAACCCTCATCTCTTTCCATCTACCCACACACATTCTCCATTTATAAACACCCTCAACCCTCATCACCCTCCAGCCAGCCACACACATTCTCCATCTACAAACAACCTCAACCCTCATCACCCTCCATGCACCCAGTCACACACATCCTCCATCAACAAACACCCTCAACCCTCATCACCCTCCATCCACCCACACACATCCTCCATCTACAAACACCCTCAACTCTCATCACCCTCCATCCACCCACACACATCTTCCATCTACAAACACCCTCAACCCTCATCACCCTCCATCCACCCACACACATCCTCCATATACAAACACCCTCAACCCTCATCTCTTTCCATCTACCCACACACATCCTCCATTTATAAACACCCTCAACCCTCATCACCCTCCAGCCAGCCACACACATTCTCCATCTACAAACAACCTCAACCCTCAACACCCTCCATGCACCCAGTCACACACATCCTAAATCAAGAAACACCCCCAACCCTCATCACCCTCCATCCACCCAGTCACACACATCCTCCATCAACAAACACCCTCAACCCTCACTACCCTCCATCCAACCACACATATCCTCTGTCTACAAACAACCTCAACCCTCAATACCCTCCATCTACCTACATACATCCTCCGTCCACAAACACCCTCAACTGTCATCACCCTCCACCTACTCACACACATCCTCGGTCTACAAATACCCTCAACCCTCATCACACACTCTCTACCCACACACATCCTCCATCTACACACACCCTCAACCTTCATCACCCACCACCCACCCACACACATTCTCCATCTACAAACACCCTCAACCCTCATCACCTTCCATCTACCCACACACATCCTCCATCTAAAAACACCCTCAACCCTCATCACCCTCCATCCACCCACACACATCGCCCGTCTATAAACACCCGCAACCCTCATCACCCTGCACACACCCACACACATCCTCCATCTGCAAACAACATCAACCCTCATCACCCTCCATACACCCACACACATCCTCCATTTACAAACACTCTCAACTCTCATCACCCTCCATCCACCCACACACATCCTCCGTCTACAAACACCCTCAACTCACATCACCCTCTTTCTACCCACACATATCCTCTGTCTACAAACACCCTCAACCCTCAATACCCTGCATCTACCTACACACATCCTCCGTCTACAAACACCCTCAACCCTCATCACCCTCCAGCCACCCAGTCACACACATCCTCCATCAACAAACACCCTTAACCCTCATCACCCTCCATCCACCCACACATATCCTCTGTCTACAAACACCCTTAACCCTCAATACCTTCCATCTACCTACATACATCCTCCGTCCACAAACACCCTCAACTGTCATCACCCTCCAGCAACTCACACACATCTTCCATATACAAACACCCTCAACCCTCATCACCCTCCATCCACCCAGACACACACATCCTCCGTCTATAAACACCCTCAACCCTCATCACCCTGCACACACCCACACACATCCTCCATTTACAAACACCCTCAACCCTCATCACCCTCCATCCACCTACACAGATCCTCCATCTACAAACACCCTCAACCCTCATCACCCTCCATCCACCCACACACATCCTCCGTCTACAAACACCCTCAACTCACATCACCCTCTATCTACCCACACATATCTTCTGTCTACAAACAACCTCAACCCTCAATACCCTCCATCTACCTACACAAATCCTCCATTTACAAACACACTCAACTGTCATCACCCTCCACCTACTCACACACATCCTCGGTCTACAAATACCCTCAACCCTCATCACACTCTCTCTACCCACACACATCCCCCATCTACACACATCCTCAACCTTCATCACCCTCCACCCACCCAGTCACACACATCCTCCATTTACAAACACTCTCAACTATCATCACTTTCCATCCACCCACACACATCCTCCATTTACACACCCTCAGCCCTCATCACCCTCCATCCACCCACACACATCCTCCGTCTACAAACACCCTCAACCCTCATCACCCTCCAGCCAGCCACACACATTCTCCGTCTACAAACACCCGCCACTCACATCACCCTCTATCTACCCACAGATATCCTCTGTCTACAAACACCCTCAACCCTCAATACCCTCCATCTACCTACACACATCCTCCGTCTACAAACACCCTCAACACTCATGACCCTCCATCCACCCAGTAACACACATCCTCCATCAACAAACACCCACAACCCTCATCACCCTCCATCCACCCACACATATCCTCTGTCTACAAACACACTCAACCCTCAATACCCTCCATCTACCTGCACACATCCTCCGCCTACAAACACCCTCAACTGTCATCACCCTCCACCTACTCACACACATCCTCGGTCTACAAATACCCTCAACCCTCATCACACTCTCGCTACCCACACACATCCTCCATCGACACACACGCTCAACCTTCATCACCCACCACCCACCCACACACATTCTCCATCGACAAACACCCTCAACCCTCATCACCTTCTATCTACCCACACACATCCTCCATCTAAAAACACCCTCAACCCTCATCACCCTCCATCCACCCACACGCATCCACCATCTACAAACTCCCTCAACTCAATTCACCATCCATCCACCCACACACATCCCCTATCTATAAACACCCGCAACCCTCATCACCCTCCATCCACCCACACACATCCTCCATTTACAAACACTCTCAACTCTCATCACCCTCCATCCACCCACACACATCCTCCGTCTATAAACACCCTCAACCCTCATCACCTTCCATCCACCCACACATATTCTTCATCTACAAACACTCTCAACCCTAATCACCCTCCATCCACCCACACACATCCTCCATCTACAAACACCCTCAACCCTAATCACCCACCATCCACCCACACACATCCTCTGTCTACAAACACCCTCAACCCTCATCACCCTCCATCCACCCACACACATCCTCCATTTACAAACACCCTCAACCCTCATCACTCTCCATCCACCCACACACATCCTCCATCTACAAACACCCTCAACCCTCATCACCCTCCATACACCCACACACATCCTCCATCTACAAACACCCTCAACCCTAATCACCCACCATCCACCCACACACATCCTCCATCTACACACACCCTCAACCCTCATCACCCTCCACACACCCACACACATCCTCCATCTACAAAGACACTCAACCCTCATCACCCTCCATCCACCCACACACATCCTCCATTTACAAACACCCTCAACCCTCATAACCCTCCAACCACCCACACACATCCTCCGTCTACAAACACCCTCAACTACCATCACACTCCATCTACCCACACACATCCTCCATCTGCAAACACCCTCAACTCTCATCACCCTCCATCTACCCAGTCACACACATCCTCCATTTACAAACACTCTCAGCCCTCATCACCCTCCATCCACCCACACACACCTTCCGTCTGCAAACACCCTCAACCCTCATCACCCTCCAGCCAGCCACACACATTCTCCGTCTACAATCACCCGCCACTCACATCACCCTGTATCTACCCACACATATCCTCTGTCTACAGAAACCCTCAACCCTCAATACCCTCCATCTACCTACACACATCCTCTGTCTACAAACACCCTCAACACTCATCACCCTCCATCCAACCAGTCACACACATCCTCCATCAACAAACACCCACAACCCTCATCACCCTCCATCCACCCACACATATCCTCTGTCTACAAACACCCTCAACCCTCAATACCCTCCATCTACCTACATACATCCTCCGTCCACAAACACCCTCAACTCTCATCACCCTCCACCTACTCACACACATCCTCAGTCTACAAATACCCTCAACCCTCATCACACTCTCTCTACCCACACACATCCTCCATCGACACACACCCTCAACCTTCACAACCCACCACCCACCCACACACATTCTCCATCTAAAAACACCCTCAACCCTCATCACCCTCCATCCACCCACACATATCCTTCATCTACAAACACCCTCAACCCTAATCACCCTCCATCCACCCACACACATCCTCCATCTACAAACACCCTCAACCCTCATCACCCTCCATCCACCAACACACATCCTCCATCTACAAACACCCTCAACCCTAATCACCCACCATCCACCCACACACATCCTCTGTCTACAAACACCCTCAACCCTCATCACCCTCCATCCACCCACACACATCCTCCATTTACAAACACCCTCAACCCTCATCACCCTCCATCCACCCACACACATCCTCCATCTACAAACACCCTCAACCCTCATCACCCTCCATCCACCCACACACATCCTCTGTCTACAAACACCCTCAACCCTCATCACCCTCCATCCACCCACACACATCCTCCATTTACAAACACCCTCAACCCTCATCACTCTCCATCCACCCACACACATCCTCCATCTACAAACACCCTCAACCCTCAGCACCCTCCATCCACCCACACACATTCTCCATCTACAAACACCCTCAACCCTCATCACCCTCCACACACCCACACACATCCTCCATCTACAAAGACACTCAACCCTCATCACCCTCCATCCACACACACACATCCTCCATTTACAAACACCCTCAACCCTCATAACCCTCCAACCACCCACACACATCCTCCGTCTACAAACACCCTCAACTACCATCACACTCCATCTACCCACACACATCCTCCATCTGCAAACACCCTCAACTCTCATCACACTCCATCCACCCACACCACATCATCCATCTACAAACACCCTCAACCCTCATCACCCTCCATCCACCCACACACATCCTCCGTCGACAAACACCCTCAGCCCTCATCACCTTCCAACCACCCACACACATCCTCCATTTACAAACACCCTCAACAATCATCACCCTCCATCCACCCACACACATCCTCCATTTACAAACACCCTCAACCCTCATCACCCTCCATCCACCCACACACATCCTCCATCTACAAACACCCGCAACTCACATCACCCTCCATCCACCCACACACATCCTCCATCTACAAACACCCTCAACCCTCATCG
The DNA here is from genome assembly GCF_963921235.1 of Mobula hypostoma. Lineage (NCBI taxonomy): Eukaryota > Metazoa > Chordata > Chondrichthyes > Myliobatiformes > Myliobatidae > Mobula > Mobula hypostoma. Next base: position 21,280,885 of record NC_086111.1, read on the forward strand.
CCCTCCATCCACCCACACACATCCTCCATTTACAAACACCCTCAACCCTCATCACCCTCCATCCACCCACACACATCCTCCATCTAAAAACACCCTCAACCCTCATCATCCTCCATCCACACACACACATCCTCCATCTACAAACAACCTCAACCCTCAATACCCTCCATCTACCTACACACATCCTCCATTTACAAACACCCTCAACTGTCATTACCCTCCACCTACTCACACACATCCTCCATCTACAAATACCCTCAACCCTCATCACCCTCCATCCACCCACACACATCCTCCATCTACAAACACCCTCAACCCTCATCACCCTCCATCAAGCCACATCTATCCTCCGTCTACAAACACCTTCAACTCTCATCACCCGCCATCCACCCACACACATCCTCCATCTACAAACACCCTCAACTCACATCACCCTCTATCCCCCAAAAACACATCCTCCATCTACAAACACCCTCAACTCACATCACCCTCTATCCACCCACACACATCCTCCATCCACAAACACCCTTAACCCTCATCACCCTCCATCCACCCACACACGTCCTCCATCTACAAACACCCTCAACTCAATTCACCATCCATCTACCCACACACATCCTCCATCTACAAACACCCTCAACCCTCATCACCCTCCATCCACCCACACACATCCCCCGTCTATAAACACCCGCAACCCTCATCACCCTCCACACACCCACACACATCCTCCATCTGCAAACAACATCAACCCTCACCACCCTCCATCCACCCACACACATCCTCCATCTACAAACACCCTCAACTCTGATCACCATCCATCCACCCACACACATCCTCCATCTACAAACACCCTCAACCCTAATCACCCTCCATCCACCCACACACATCCTCCATCTACAAACACCCTCAACCCTCATCTCCTTCCATCTACCCACACACATCCTCCATTTACAAACACCCTCATCTCCCTCCAGCCAGCCACACATATCCTCCATCTAAAACAACCTTAACCCTCATCACCCTCCATGCACCCAGTCACACACATCCTCCATCAACAAACACCCTCAACCCTCATCACCCTCCATCCACCCACACACATCCTCTGTCTACAAACACCCTCAACTCACATCACCCTCTATCCACCCACACACACCCTCCGTCTACAAACACCCTCAACCCTTAACACCCTCCATCCACCCAGTCACACACATCCTCAATTTACAAACACTCTCAACTATCATCACACGCCATCCACCCACACACATCCTCCAATTACACACCCTCAGCCCTCATCACCCTCCATCCACCCACACACATCCTCCATCTACAAACACCCTCAACCCTCATCACCCTCCAGCCAGCCACACACATTCTCCGTCTACAAACACCTTCAACCCTCATCACCCTCCATCCAGCCACACACATCCTCCGTCTACAAACACCCTAAACTCTCATCACACGCCATCCACCCACAGACATCCTCCGTCTACAAACACCCTCAACCCTCATCACCCTCGATCCACCCACACACATCCTCCATCTACAAACTCCCTCAACTCAATTCACCATCCATCCACCCACACACATCCTCCATCTACAAACACCCTCAACCCTCATCACCCTCCATCCACCCACACACATCCCCGTCTATAAACACCCACAACCCTCATCACCCTCCATCCACCCACACACATCCTCCATTTACAAACACTCCCAACTCTCATCACCCTCCATCCACCCACACACATCCTCCATTTACACACCCTCAGCACTCATCACCCTCCATCCACCCACACACATCCTCAGTCTACAAACACCCTCAACCCTCATCACCCTCCAGCCAGCCACAGACATTCTTCGTCTACAAACACCCTCAACCCTCATCACCCTCCATCCATCCACACACATACTCCGTCTACAAACACCCTCAACTCACATCACCCTCTATCTACCCACACATATCCTCTGTCTACAAACAGCCTCAACCCTCAATACCCTCCATCTACCTAAACAAATCCTCCATTTACAAACACCCTCAACTGTCATCACCCTCCACCTACTCACACACATCCTCGGTCTACAAACACCCTCAACGCTCATCACCCTCCATCCACCCACACACATCCTCCATCTACAAACACACTCAACCCTCATCTCCTTCCATCTACCCACACACATCCTCCATTTACAAATACCCTCATCTCCCTCCAGCCAGCCACACATATCCTCCATCTAAAACAACCTCAACCCTCATCACCCTCCATGCACCCAGTCACAGACATCCTCCATCAACAAACACCTTCAACCCTCATCACCCTCCATCCACCCACACACACCCTCTGTCTACAAACACCCTCAACCCTTAACACCCTCCATCCACCCAGTCACACACATCCTCCATTTACAAACACTCTCAACTATCATCACTTTCCATCCACCCACACACATCCTCCATTTACACACCCTCAGCCCTCATCACCCTCCATCCACCCACACACATCCTCCGTCTACAAACACCCTCAACCCTCATCACCCTCCAGCCAGCCACACACATTCTCCGTCTACAAACACCTTCAACCCTCATCACCCTCCATCCAGCCACACACATCCTCCGTCTACAAACACCCTCAACTCTCATCACACGCCATCCACCCACAGACATCCTCCGTCTACAAACACCCTCAACCCTCATCACCCTCGATCAACCCACACACATCCTCCATCTACAAACTCCCTCAACTCAATTCACCATCCATCCACCCACACACATCCTCCATCTACAAACACCCTCAACCCTCATCACCCTCCATCCACCCACACACATCCCCGTCTATAAACACCCGCAACCCTCATCACCCTCCATCCACCCATACACATCCTCCATTTACAAACACTCCCAACTCTCATCACCCTCCATCCACCCAGTCACACACATCCTCCATTTAAAAACACTCTCAGCCCTCATCACCCTCCATCCACCCACACAAACCTTCCGTCTGCAAACACCCTCAACCCTCATCACCCTCCAGCCAGCCACACACATTCTCCGTCTACAATCACCCGCCACTCACATCACCCTGTATCTACCCACACATATCCTCTGTCTACAAAAACCCTCAACCCTCAATACCCTCCATCTACCTACACACATCCTCTGTCTACAAACACCCTCAACACTCATCACCCTCCATCCACCCAGTCACACACATCCTCCATCAACAAACACCCACAACCCTCATCACCCTCCATCCACCCACACATATCCTCTGTCTACAAACACCCTCAACCCTCAATACCCTCCATCTACCTACATACATCCTCCGTCCACAAACACCCTCAACTCTCATCACCCTCCACCTACTCACACACATCCTCAGTCTACAAATACCCTCAACCCTCATCACACTCTCTCTACCCACACACATCCTCCATCGACACACACCCTCAACCTTCACCACCCACCACCCACCCACACACATTCTCCATCTAAAAACACCCTCAACCCTCATCACCCTCCATCCACCCACACATATCCTTCATCTACAAACACCCTCAACCCTAATCACCCTCCATCCACCCACACACATCCTCCATCTACAAACACCCTCAACCCTCATCACCCTCCATCCAACAACACACATCCTCCATCTACAAACACCCTCAACCCTAATCACCCACCATCCACCCACACACATCCTCTGTCTACAAACACCCTCAACCCTCATCACCCTCCATCCACCCACACACATCCTCCATTTACAAACACCCTCAACCCTCATCACCCTCCATCCACCCACACACATCCTCCATTTACAAACACCCTCAACCCTCATCACTCTCCATCCACCCACACACATCCTCCATCTACAAACACCCTCAACCCTCAGCACCCTCCATACACCCACACACATCCTCCATCTACAAACACCCTCAACCCTCATCACCCTCCATCCACCCACACACATCCTCCATCTACAAACACCCTCAACCCTCATCACCCTCCATCCACCCACACACATCCTCCATCTACAAACACCCTCAACCCTCATCACCCTCCATCCACCCACACACATCCTCCGTCTACAAACACCCTCAACCCTCATCACCCTCCATCCACCCACACACATCCTCCATTTACAAACACCCTCAACCCTCATCACTCTCCATCCACCCACACACATCCTCCATCTACAAACACCCTCAACCCTCAGCACCCTCCATACACCCACACACATCCTCCATCTACAAACACCCTCAACCCTAATCACCCACCATCCACCCACACACATTCTCCATCTACAAACACCCTCAACCCTCATCACCCTCCACACACCCACACACATCCTCCATCTACAAAGACACTCAACCCTCATCACCCTCCATCCACACACACACATCCTCCATTTACAAACACCCTCAACCCTCATAACCCTCCAACCACCCACACACATCCTCCGTCTACAAACACCCTCAACTACCATCACACTCCATCTACCCACACACAGCTTCCATCTGCAAACACCCTCAACTCTCATCACACTCCATCCACCCACACCACATCATCCATCTACAAACACCCTCAACCCTCATCACCCTCCATGCACCCACACACATCCTCCGTCTACAAACACCCTCAGCCCTCATCACCATCCAACCACCCACACACATCCTCCATTTACAAACACCCTCAACAATCATCACCCTCCATCCACCCACACACATCCTCCATTTACAAACACCCTCAACCCTCATCACCCTCCATCCACCCACACACATCCTCCATCTACAAACACCCTCAACTCACATCACCCTCCATCCACCCACACACATCCTCCATCTACAAACACCCTCAACCCTCATCGCCCTCCATCCACCCACACACATCCTCCATCTAAAAACACCCTCAACCCTCATCATCCTCCATCCACACACACACATCCTCCATCTACAAACAACCTCAACCCTCAATACCCTCCATCTACCTACACACATCCTCCATTTACAAACACCCTCAACTGTCATTACCCTCCACCTACTCACACACATCCTCCGTCTACAAATACCCTCAACCCTCATCACCCTCCATCCACCCACACACATCCTCCATCTACAAACACCCTCAACCCTCATCACCCTCCATCAAGCCATATCTATCCTCCGTCTACAAACACCTTCAACTCTCATCACCCGCCATCCACCCACACACATCCTCCATCTACAAACACCCTCAATTCACATCACAATCTATCCCCCAAAAACACATCCTCCATCTACAAACACCCTCAACTCACATCACCCTCTATCCACCCACACACATCCTCCATCCACAAACACCCTTAACCCTCATCACCCTCCATCCACCCACACACGTCCTCCATCTACAAACACCCTCAACTCACAACCCTCATCACCCTCCATCCACCCACACACATCCTCCATCTACAAACACCCTCAACTCAATTCACCATCCATCTACCCACACACATCCTCCATCTACAAACACCCTCAACCCTCATCACCCTCCATCCACCCACACACATCCCCCGTCTATAAACACCCGCAACCCTCATCACCCTCCACACACCCACACACATCCTCCATCTGCAAACAACATCAACCCTCATCACCCTCCATCCACCCACACACATCCTCCATCTACAAACACCCTCAACTCTGATCACCATCCATCCACCCACATACATCCTCCATCTACAAACACCCTCAACCCTAATCACCTCCCATCCAACCACACACATCCTCCATCTACAAACACCCTCAACTCTCATCTCCTTCCATCTACCCACACACATCCTCCATTTACAAACACCCTCATCTCCCTCCAGCCAGCCACACATATCCTCCATCTAAAACAACCTCAACCCTCATCACCCTCCATGCACCCAGTCACACACATCCTCCATCAACAAACACCCTCAACCCTCATCACCCTCCATCCACCCACACACATCCTCTGTCTACAAACACCCTCAACTCACATCACCCTCTATCCACCCACACACACCCTCCGTCTACAAACACCCTCAACCCTTAACACCCTCCATCCACCCAGTCACACACATCCTCAATTTACAAACACTCTCAACTATCATCACACTCCATCCACCCACACACATCCTCCAATTACACACCCTCAGCCCTCATCACCCTCCATCCACCCACACACATCCTCCGTCTACAAACACCCTCAACCCTCATCACCCTCCAGCCAGCCACACACATTCTCCGTCTACAAACACCTTCAACCCTCATCACCCTCCATCCAGCCACACACATCCTCCGTCTACAAACACCCTCAACTCTCATCACACGCCATCCACCCGCAGACATCCTCCGTCTACAAACACCCTCAACCCTCATCACCCTCGATCCACCCACACACATCCTCCATCTACAAACTCCCTCAACTCAATTCACCATCCATCCACCCACACACATCCTCCATCTACAAACACCCTCAACCCTCATCTCCTTCCATCTACCCACACACATCCTCCATTTACAAACACCCTCATCTCCCTCCAGCCAGCCACACATATCCTCCATCTAAAACAACCTTAACCCTCATCACCCTCCATGCACCCAGTCACACACATCCTCCATCAACAAACACCCTCAACCCTCATCACCCTCCATCCACCCACACACATCCTCTGTCTACAAACACCCTCAACTCACATTACCCTCTATCCACCCACACACACCCTCCGTCTACAAACACCCTCAACCCTTAACACCCTCCATCCACCCAGTCACACACATCCTCAATTTACAAACACTCTCAACTATCATCACACTCCATCCACCCACACACATCCTCCAATTACACACCCTCAGCCCTCATCACCCTCCATCCACCCACACACATCCTCCGTCTACAAACACCCTCAACCCTCATCACCCTCCAGCCAGCCACACACATTCTCCGTCTACAAACACCTTCAACCCTCATCACCCTCCATCCAGCCACACACATCCTCCGTCTACAAACACCCTCAACTCTCATCACACGCCATCCACCCGCAGACATCCTCCGTCTACAAACACCCTCAACCCTCATCACCCTCGATCCACCCACACACATCCTCCATCTACAAACTCCCTCAACTCAATTCACCATCCATCCACCCACACACATCCTCCATCTACAAACACCCTCAACCCTCATCACCCTCCATCCACCCACACACATCCCCGTCTATAAACACCCACAACCCTCATCACCCTCCATCCACCCACACACATCCTCCATTTACAAACACTCCCAACTCTCATCACCCTCCATCCACCCACACACATCCTCCATTTACACACCCTCAGCACTCATCACCCTCCATCCACCCACACACATCCTCAGTCTACAAACACCCTCAACCCTCATCACCCTCCAGCCAGCCACAGACATTCTTCGTCTACAAACACCCTCAACCCTCATCACCCTCCATCCATCCACACACATACTCCGTCTACAAACACCCTCAACTCACATCACCCTCTATCTACCCACACATATCCTCTGTCTACAAACAGCCTCAACCCTCAATACCCTCCATCTACCTAAACAAATCCTCCATTTACAAACACCCTCAACTGTCATCACCCTCCACCTACTCACACACATCCTCGGTCTACAAACACCCTCAACGCTCATCACCCTCCATCCACCCACACACATCCTCCATCTACAAACACACTCAACCCTCATCTCCTTCCATCTACCCACACACATCCTCCATTTACAAATACCCTCATCTCCCTCCAGCCAGCCACACATATCCTCCATCTAAAACAACCTCAACCCTCATCACCCTCCATGCACCCAGTCACAGACATCCTCCATCAACAAACACCTTCAACCCTCATCACCCTCCATCCACCCACACACACCCTCTGTCTACAAACACCCTCAACCCTTAACACCCTCCATCCACCCAGTCACACACATCCTCCATTTACAAACACTCTCAACTATCATCACTTTCCATCCACCCACACACATCCTCCATTTACACACCCTCAGCCCTCATCACCCTCCATCCACCCACACACATCCTCCGTCTACAAACACCCTCAACCCTCATCACCCTCCAGCCAGCCACACACATTCTCCGTCTACAAACACCTTCAACCCTCATCACCCTCCATCCAGCCACACACATCCTCCGTCTACAAACACCCTCAACTCTCATCACACGCCATCCACCCACAGACATCCTCCGTCTACAAACACCCTCAACCCTCATCACCCTCGATCAACCCACACACATCCTCCATCTACAAACTCCCTCAACTCAATTCACCATCCATCCACCCACACACATCCTCCATCTACAAACACCCTCAACCCTCATCACCCTCCATCCACCCACACACATTCTCCGTCTACAAACACCCTCAACCCTCATCACCCTCCATCCACCCATACACATCCTCCATTTACAAACACTCCCAACTCTCATCACCCTCCATCCACCCAGTCACACACATCCTCCATTTAAAAACACTCTCAGCCCTCATCACCCTCCATCCACCCACACAAACCTTCCGTCTGCAAACACCCTCAACCCTCATCACCCTCCATCCACCCACACACATTCCTCCGTCTACAATCACCCTCCACTCACATCACCCTGTATCTACCCACACATATCCTCTGTCTACAAAAACCCTCAACCCTCAATACCCTCCATCTACCTACACACATCCTCTGTCTACAAACACCCTCAACACTCATCACCCTCCATCCACCCAGTCACACACATCCTCCATCAACAAACACCCACAACCCTCATCACCCTCCATCCACCCACACATATCCTCTGTCTACAAACACCCTCAACCCTCAATACCCTCCATCTACCTACATACATCCTCCGTCCACAAACACCCTCAACTCTCATCACCCTCCACCTACTCCACACACATCCTCAGTCTACAAATACCCTCAACCCTCATCACACTCTCTCTACCCACACACATCCTCCATCGACACACACCCTCAACCTTCACCACCCACCACCCACCCACACACATTCTCCATCTAAAAACACCCTCAACCCTCATCACCCTCCATCCACCCACACAGATCCTTCATCTACAAACACCCTCAACCCTAATCACCCTCCATCCACCCACACACATCCTCCATCTACAAACACCCTCAACCCTCATCACCCTCCATCCAACAACACACATCCTCCATCTACAAACACCCTCAACCCTAATCACCCACCATCCACCCACACACATCCTCTGTCTACAAACACCCTCAACCCTCATCACCCTCCATCCACCCACACACATCCTCCATTTACAAACACCCTCAACCCTCATCACCCTCCATCCACCCACACACATCCTCCATCTACAAACACCCTCAACCCTCATCACCCTCCATACACCCACACACATCCTCCATCTACAAACACCCTCAACCCTAATCACCCACTATCCACCCACACACATTCTCCATCTACAAACACCCTCAACCCTCATCACCCTCCATCCACCCACACACATCCTCCATCTACAAAGACACTCAACCCTCATCACCCTCCATCCACCCACACACATCCTCCATCTACAAACACCCTCAACCCTCATCACCCTCCATCCACCCACACACATCCTCCGTCTACAAACACCCTCAACTACCATCACACTCCATCTACCCACACACAGCCTCCATCTGCAAACACCCTCAACTCTCATCACACTCCATCCACCCACACCACATCATCCATCTACAAACACCCTCAACCCTCATCACCCTCCATGCACCCACACACATCCTCCGTCGACAAACACCCTCAGCCCTCATCACCTTCCAACCACCCACACACATCCTCCATTTACAAACACCCTCAACAATCATCACCCTCCATCCACCCACACACATCCTCCATTTACAAACACCCTCAACCCTCATCACCCTCCATCCACCCACACACATCCTCCATCTACAAACACCCGGAACTCACATCACCCTCCATCCACCCACACACATCCTCCATCTACAAACACCCTCAACCCTCATCGCCCTCCATCCACCCACATACATCCTCCATTTACAAACACCCTCAACCCTCATCACCCTCCATCCACCCACACACATCCTACATCTAAAAACACCCTCAACCCTCATCATCCTCCATCCACACACACACATCCTCCATCTACAAACAACCTCAACCCTCAATACCCTCCATCTACCTACACACATCCTCCATTTACAAACACCCTCAACTGTCATTACCCTCCACCTACTCACACACATCCTCCGTCTACAAATACCCTCAACCCTCATCACCCTCCATCCACCCACACACATCCTCCATCTACAAACACCCTCAACCCTCATCACCCTCCATCATGCCACATCTATCCTCCGTCTACAAACACCTTCAACTCTCATCACCCGCCATCCACCCACACACATCCTCCATCTACAAACACCCTCAATTCACATCACAATCTATCCCCCAAAAACACATCCTCCATCTACAAACACCCTCAACTCACATCACCCTCTATCCACCCACACACATCCTCCATTCACAAACACCCTTAACCCTCATCACCCTCCATCCACCCACACACGTCCTCCATCTACAAACACCCTCAACTCAATTCACCATCCATCTACCCACACACATCCTCCATCTACAAACACCCTCAACCCTCATCACCCTCCATCCACCCACACACATCCCCCGTCTATAAACACCCGCAACCCTCATCACCCTCCACACACCCACACACATCCTCCATCTGCAAACATCAACCCTCACCACCCTCCATCCACCCACACACATCCTCCATCTACAAACACCCTCAACTCTGATCACCATCCATCCACCCACACACATCCTCCATCTACAAACACCCTCAACCCTAATCACCTCCCATCCAACCACACACATCCTCCATCTACAAACACCCTCAACTCTCATCTCCTTCCATCTACCCACACACATCCTCCATTTACAAACACCCTCATCTCCCTCCAGCCAGCCACACATATCCTCCATCTAAAACAACCTCAACCCTCATCACCCTCCATGCACCCAGTCACACACATCCTCCATCAACAAACACCCTCAACCCTCATCACCCTCCATCCACCCACACACATCCTCTGTCTACAAACACCCTCAACTCACATCACCCTCTATCCACCCACACACACCCTCCGTCTACAAACACCCTCAACCCTTAACACCCTCCATCCACCCAGTCACACACATCCTCAATTTACAAACACTCTCAACTATCATCACACTCCATCCACCCACACACATCCTCCAATTACACACCCTCAGCCCTCATCACGCTCCATCCACCCACACACATCCTCCGTCTACAAACACCCTCAACCCTCATCACCCTCCAGCCAGCCACACACATTCTCCGTCTACAAACACCTTCAACCCTCATCACCCTCCATCCAGCCACACACATCCTCCGTCTACAAACACCCTCAACTCTCATCACACGCCATCCACCCACAGACATCCTCCGTCTACAAACACCCTCAACCCTCATCACCCTCCATCCACCCACACACATCCTCCATCTACAAACTCCCTCAACTCAATTCACCATCCATCCACCCACACACATCCTCCATCTACAAACACCCTCAACCCTCATCACCCTCCATCCACCCACACACATCCCCGTCTATAAACACCCACAACCCTCATCACCCTCCATCCACCCACACACATCCTCCATTTACAAACACTCCCAACTCTCATCACCCTCCATCCACCCACACACATCCTCCATTTACACACCCTCAGCACTCATCACCCTCCATCCACCCACACACATCCTCAGTCTACAAACACCCTCAACCCTCATCACCCTCCAGCCAGCCACAGACATTCTTCGTCTACAAACACCCTCAACCCTCATCACCCTCCATCCATCCACAAATATACTTCGTCTACAAACACCCTCAACTCACATCACCCTCTATCTACCCACACATATCCTCTGTCTACAAACAGCCTCAACCCTCAATACCCTCCATCTACCTAAACAAATCCTCCATTTACAAACACCCTCAACTGTCATCACCCTCCACCTACTCACACACATCCTCGGTCTACAAACACCCTCAACCCTCATCACCCTCCATCCACCCACACACATCCTCCATCTACAAACACACTCAACCCTCATCTCCTTCCATCTACCCACACACATCCTCCATTTACAAACACCCTCATCTCCCTCCAGCCAGCCACACATATCCTCCATCTAAAACAACCTCAACCCTCATCACCCTCCATGCACCCAGTCACACACATCCTCCATCAACAAACACCTTCAACCCTCATCACCCTCCATCCACCCACACACACCCTCTGTCTACAAACACCCTCAACCCTTAACACCCTCCATCCACCCAGTCACACACATCCTCCATTTACAAACACTCTCAACTATCATCACTTTCCATCCACCCACACACATCCTCCATTTACACACCCTCAGCCCTCATCACCCTCCATCCACCCACACACATCCTCCGTCTACAAACACCCTCAACCCTCATCACCCTCCAGCCAGCCACACACATTCTCCGTCTACAAACACCTTCAACCCTCATCACCCTCCATCCAGCCACACACATCCTCCGTCTACAAACACCCTCAACTCTCATCACACGCCATCCACCCACAGACATCCTCCGTCTACAAACACCCTCAACCCTCATCACCCTCCATCCACCCACACACATCCTCCATCTACAAACTCCCTCAACTCAATTCACCATCCATCCACCCACACACATCCTCCATCTACAAACACCCTCAACCCTCATCACCCTCCATCCACCCACACACATCCTCCGTCTATAAACACCCACAACCCTCATCACCCTCCATCCACCCACACACATCCTCCATTTACAAACACTCCCAACTCTCATCACCCTCCATCCACCCACACACATCCTCCATTTACACACCCTCAGCACTCATCACCCTCCATCCACCCACACACATCCTCAGTCTACAAACACCCTCAACCCTCATCACCCTCCAGCCAGCCACAGACATTCTTCGTCTACAAACACCCTCAACCCTCATCACCCTCCATCCATCCACAAATATACTTCGTCTACAAACACCCTCAACTCACATCACCCTCTATCTACCCACACATATCCTCTGTCTACAAACAGCCTCAACCCTCAATACCCTCCATCTACCTAAACAAATCCTCCATTTACAAACACCCTCAACTGTCATCACCCTCCACCTACTCACACACATCCTCGGTCTACAAACACCCTCAACCCTCATCACCCTCCATCCACCCACACACATCCTCCATCTACAAACACACTCAACCCTCATCTCCTTCCATCTACCCACACACATCCTCCATTTACAAACACCCTCATCTCCCTCCAGCCAGCCACACATATCCTCCATCTAAAACAACCTCAACCCTCATCACCCTCCATGCACCCAGTCACACACATCCTCCATCAACAAACACCTTCAACCCTCATCACCCTCCATCCACCCACACACACCCTCTGTCTACAAACACCCTCAACCCTTAACACCCTCCATCCACCCAGTCACACACATCCTCCATTTACAAACACTCTCAACTATCATCACTTTCCATCCACCCACACACATCCTCCATTTACACACCCTCAGCCCTCATCACCCTCCATCCACCCACACACATCCTCCGTCTACAAACACCCTCAACCCTCATCACCCTCCAGCCAGCCACACACATTCTCCGTCTACAAACACCTTCAACCCTCATCACCCTCCATCCAGCCACACACATCCTCCGTCTACAAACACCCTCAACCCTCATCACCCTCCAGCCAGCCACACACATTCTCCGTCTACAAACACCTTCAAACCTCATCACCCTCCATCCACCCACACACATCCTCCGTCTACAAACACCCTCAACCCTCATCACCCTCCATCCACCCACACACATCCTCCATCTACAAACTCCCTCAACTCAATTCACCATCGATCCACCCACACACATCCTCCATCTACAAACACCCTCAACCCTCATCACCCTCCATCCACCCACACACATCCCCGTCTATAAACACCCGCAACCCTCATCACCCTCCATCCACCCATACACATCCTCCATTTACAAACACTCCCAACTCTCATCACCCTCCATCCACCCACACACATCCTCAGTCTACAAACACCCTCAACCCTCATCACCCTCCAGCCAGCCACACACATTCTTCGTCTACAAACACCCTCAACCCTCATCGCCCTCCATCCATCCACACACATCCTCCGTCTACAAACACCCTCAACCCTCATCACCCTCCATCCATCCACACACATACTCCGTCTACAAACACCCTCAACTCACATCACCCTCTATCTACCCACACATATCCTCTGTCTACAAACAGCCTCAACCCTCAATACCCTCCATCTACCTAAACAAATCCTCCATTTACAAACACCCTCAACTGTCATCACCCTCCACCTACTCACACACTTCCTCGGTCTACAAATACCCTCAACCCTCATCACACTCTCTCTACCCACACACATCCTCCATCTACACACACCCTCAACCTTCATCACCCTCCACCGACCCACACACATTCTCCATCTACAAACAACCTCAACTCACATCACCCTCCATCCACCCACACACATCCTCCACCTAAAAACACCCTCAACCCTCATCATCCTCCATCCACACACAAACATCCTCCATCTACAAACAACCTCAACCCTCAATACCCTCCATCTACATACACACATCCTCCATTTACAAACACCCTCAACTGTCATTACCCTCTACCTACTCACACATATCCTCCGTCTACAAATAACCTCAACCCTCATCACCCTCCATCCACCCACACACATCCTCCATCTACAAACACCCTCAAACCTCATCACCCTCCATCAAGCCACACCTATCCTCCGTCTACAAACACCCTCAACTCTCATCACCCGCCATCCACCCACACACATCCTCCATCTACAAACACCCTCAACTCACATCACCCTCTATCCCCCAAAAACACATCCTCCATCTACAAACACCCTCAACTCACATCACCCTCAATCCACCCACACACATCCTCCATCAACAAACACCCTCAACCCTCATCACCCTCCATCCACCCACACACATCCTCCATCTACAAACACCCTCAACTCTCATCACCCTCCATCCACCCACACACATCCTCCATCTACAAACACCCTCAACCCTCATCACCCTCCATCCACCCACACACATCCTCCATCTACAAACACCCTCAACTCACATCACCCTCTATCCACCCACACACATCCTCCACCCACAAACACCCTCAAGCCTCATCACCCTCCATCCACCCACACACATCCTCCATCTACAAACACCCTCAACTCAATTCACCATCCATCCACCCACACACATCCTCCATCTACAAACACCCTCAACCCTCATCACCCTCCATCCACCCACACACATCCCCCGTCTATAAACACCCGCAACCCTCATCACCCTCCACACACCCACACACAACTTTCATCTGCAAACAACATCAACCCTCATCACCCTCCATCCACCCACACACATCCTCCATCTACAAACACCCTCAACCCTCATCACCCTCCATCCACCCACACACATCCTCCATCTACAAACACCCTCAACCCTCATCACCCTCCATCCACCCACACACATCCTCCATCTACAAACACCCTCAACTCAATTCACCATCCATCCACCCACACACATCCTCCATCTACAAACACCCTCAACCCTCATCACCCTCCATCCACCCACACACATCCACATCTATAAACACCCGCAACACTCATCACCCTCCACACACCCACACACATCCTCCATCTGCAAACAACATCAACCCTCATCACCCTCCATCCACCCACACACATCCTCCATCTACAAACACCCTCAACTCTCATCACCCTCCATCCACCCACACACATCCTCCATCTACAAACACCCTCAACCCTCATCACCCTCCATCCACCCACACACATCCTCCATCTACAAACACCCTCAACCCTCATCTCCTTCCATCTACCCACACACATCCACCATTTACAAACACCCGCATCACCCTCCGGCCAGCCACATATATCCTCCATCTAAAACAACCTCAACCCTCATCACCCTCCATGCACCCAGTCACACACATCCTCCATCAACAAATACCTTCAACCCTCATCACCCTCCATCCACCCACACATATCATCTGTCTACAAACACCCTCAACTCTCATCACCCTCCATCCACCCACACACATCCTCCGTCTACAAACACCCTCAACCCTCATCACCTCCAGTCAGCCACACACATTCTCCGTCTACAAACACCCTCAACTCTCATCACACTCCATCCACCCACAGACATCCTCCGTCTACAAACACCCTCAACCCTCATCACCCTCCATCCACCCAGACACATCCTCCATCTACAAACTCCTCAACCCTCAACTCAATTCACCATCCATCCACCCACACACATCCTCCATCTACAAACACCCTCCTCCATCCATCCACCCACACACATCCCCGTCTATAAACACCCGCAACCCTCATCACCCTCCATCCACCCACACACATCCTCCATTTACAAACACTCTCAACTCTCATCACCCTCCATCCACCCACACACATCCTCCATTTACACACCCTCAGCACTCATCACCCTCCATCCACCTACACACATCCTCCGTCTACAAACACCCTCAACCCTCATCACCCTCCAGCCAGCCACGCACATTCTCCGTCTACAATCACCCTCAACCCTCATCACCCTCCATCCACCCACACACATCCTCCATCTACAAACACCCTCAACCCTCATCACCCTCCATCCATCCACACACATACTCCGTCTACAAACACCCTCAACTCACATCACCCTCTATCTACCCACACATATCCTCTGTCTACAAAGAGCCTCAACCATCAATACCCTCCATCTACCTAAACAAATCCTCCATTTACAAACACCCTCAACTGTCA
Organism: Mobula hypostoma; assembly: GCF_963921235.1. Taxonomy (NCBI): domain Eukaryota; kingdom Metazoa; phylum Chordata; class Chondrichthyes; order Myliobatiformes; family Myliobatidae; genus Mobula; species Mobula hypostoma. Next base: position 21,297,933 of record NC_086111.1, read on the forward strand.
TCACCCTCCACCTACTCACACACATCCTCGGTCTACAAATACCCTCAACCCTCATCACACTCTCTCTACCCACACACATCCTCCATTTACAAACACTCTCATCTGTCATTACCCTCCACCTACTCACACACATCCTCCGTCTACAAATACCCTCAATCCTCATCACCCTCCATCCACCCACACACATCCTCCATCTACAAACACCCTCAACTCACATCACCCTCTATCCACCCACACGCATCCTCCATCTACAAACACCCTCAACCCTCATCACCCTCCATCCACCCACACACATCCTCCATCTACAAACACCCTCAACTCAATTCACCATCCATCCACCCACACACATCCTCCATCTACAAACACCCTCAACTCTCATCACCCTCCATCCACAACACACATCCCCCGTCTATAAACACCCGCAACCCTCATCACCCTGCACACACATCCTCCATCTGCAAACAACATCAACCCTCATCACCCTCCATCCACCCACACACATCCTCCATCTACAAACACACTCAACTCTCATCACCCTCCATGCACCGACACTCATCCTCCATCTACAAACACCCTCAAACCTCATCACCCTCCATCCGCCCACACACATCCTCCATTTACAAACACCCTCAACCCTCATCACCCTCCAGCCAGACACACACATCCTCCATCTACAAACAACCTCAACCCTCATCACCCTCCATGCACCCAGTCACACACATCCTCCACCAACAAACACCCTCAACCCTCATCACCCTCCATCCACCCACACATATCCTCTGTCTACAAACACCCTCAACTCTCATCACCCTCCATCCACCCACACACATCCTCCGTCTACAAATACCCTCAACCCTCATCACCCTCCATCCCACCAGTCACACACATCCTCCATTTACAAACACTCTGAACTCTCATCACCCTCCATCCACCCACACACATCCTTCATTTACAAACACCCTCAGCCCTCATCACCCTCCATCCACCCACACACATCCTCTGTCTACAAACACCCTCAACCCTCATCACCCTCCAGCCAGCCACACACATCCTCCATCTACAAACACCCTCAACCGTCATCACCCTCCATCCACCCACACACATCCTCCATCTACAAACACCCTCAACTCATTTCACCATCCATCCACCCACACACACCCTCCATCTACAAACACCCTCAACCCTCATCACCCTCCATCCACCCACACACATCGCCCGTCTATAAACACCCGCAACTCTCATCACCCTCCACACACGCACACACATCCTCCATCTGCAAACAACATCAACCCTCATCACCCTCCATCCACCCACACACATCCTCCATCTACAAACACCCTCAACCCTCATCACCCTCCAGCCAGCCACACACATCCTCCATCTACAAACACCCTCAACCCTCATCACCCTCCATCCACCCAGTCACACACATCCTCCATCAACAAACACCCTCAACCCTCATCACCCTCCATCCACCCACACACATCCTCTGTCTACAAACACCCTCAACTCACATCACCCTCTATCCACCCACACACATCCTCCATCTACAAACACCCTCAACCCTCATCAACCTCCATCCACCCACACACATCCTCCATCTACAAACACCATCAACTCAATTCACCATCCATCCACCCACACACATCCACCATCTACAAACACCCTCAACCCTCATCACCCTCCATCCACCCACACACATCCTCCGTCTACAAACACCCTCAACTCACATCACCCTCTATCCACCCACACACATCCTCCATCTACAAACACCCTCAACCCTCATCACCCTCCATCCACCCACACACATCCTCCATCTACAAACACCCTCAACGCAATTCACCATCCATCCACCCAAACACATCCTCCATCTGCAAACACCCTCAACCCTCATCACCCTCCATCCACCCACACACATCCCCCGTCTATAAACACCCGCAACCCTCATCACCCTCCACACACATCCTCCATCTGCAAACAACATCAACTCTCATCACCCTCCATCCACCCACACACATTCTCCGTCTACAAACACCCTCAACTCACATCACCCTCCATCCACCCACACACATCCCCCATCTACAAACACCCTCAACCCTCATCACCCTCCATCCACCCACACACATCCTCTGTTTATAAACACCCTCAACCCTCATCACCCTCCACACACCCACACACATCCTCCATCTACAAACACCCTCAACCCTCATCTCCTTCCATCTACCCACACACATCCTCCATCTACAAACTCCCTCAACTCTCATCACCCTGCATCCACCCACACACATCCTCCATCTACAAACACCTTCAAATCTCATCACCCTGCATCCACCCACACACATCAACCATCTACAAACACCCTCAACACTCATCACCCTCCATCCAGCCACACACATCCTCCATCTACAAACACCCTCAACCCTCATCACCCTCCATCCAGCCACACACATCCTCCATCTACAAACACACTCAACTCTCATCACCCTCCATGCACCGACACTCATCCTCCATCTACAAACACCCTCAACCCTCATCACCCTCCATCCGCCCACACACATCCTCCATCTACAAACAACCTCAACCCTCATCACCCTCCATCCAACCAGTCACACACATCCTCCATTTACAAACACTCTGAACTCTCATCACCCTCCATCCACCCACACACATCCTTCATTTACAAACACCCTCAGCCCTCATCACCCTCCATCCACCCACACACATCCTCCATCTACAAACACCCTCAACCCTCATCACCCTCCAGCCAGCCACACACATCCTCCATCTACAAACACCCTCAACCGTCATCACCCTCCATCAACCCACACACATCCTCCATCTACAAACACCCTCAACTCATTTCACCATCCATCCACCCACACACATCCTCCATCTACAAACACCCTCAACCCTCATCACCCTCCATCCACCCACACACATCGCCCGTCTATAAACACCCGCAACTCTCATCACCCTCCACACACGCACACACATCCTCCATCTGCAAACAACATCAACCCTCATCACCCTCCATCCACCCACACACATCCTCCATCTACAAACACCCTCAACTCAATTCACCATCCATCCACCCACACACATCCACCATCTACAAACACCCTCAACCCTCATCACCCTCCATCCACCCACACACATCCTCCGTCTACAAACACCCTCAACTCACATCACCCTCTATCCACCCACACACATCCTCCATCTACAAACACCCTCAACCCTCATCACCCTCCATCCACCCACACACATCCTCCATCTACAAACACCCTCAACTCAATTCACCATCCATCCACCCAAACACATCCTCCATCTGCAAACACCCTCAACCCTCATCACCCTCCATCCACCCACACACATCCCCGTCTATAAACACCCGCAACCCTCATCACCCTCCACACACATCCTCCATCTGCAAACAACATCAACTCTCATCACCCTCCATCCACCCACACACATTCTCCGTCTACAAACACCCTCAACTCACATCACCCTCCATCCACCCACACACATCCCCCATCTACAAACACCCTCAACCCTCATCACCCTCCATCCACCCACACACATCCTCTGTTTATAAACACCCTCAACCCTCATCACCCTCCACACACCCACACACATCCTCCATCTACAAACACCCTCAACCCTCATCTCCTTCCATCTACCCACACACATCCTCCATCTACAAACTCCCTCAACTCTCATCACCCTGCATCCACCCACTCACATCCTCCATCTACAAACACCTTCAAATCTCATCACCCTGCATCCACCCACACACATCTACAATCTACAAACACCCTCAACCCTCATCACCCTCCATCCAGCCACACACATCCTCCATCTACAAACACCCTCAACCCTCATCACCCTCCATCCAGCCACACACATCCTCCATCTACAAACACACTCAACTCTCATCACCCTCCATGCACCGACACTCATCCTCCATCTACAAACACCCTCAACCCTCATCACCCTCCATCCGCCCACACACATCCTCCATCTACAAACAACCTCAACCCTCATCACCCTCCATCCAACCAGTCACACACATCCTCCATTTACAAACACTCTGAACTCTCATCACCCTCCATCCACCCACACACATCCTTCATTTACAAACACCCTCAGCCCTCATCACCCTCCATCCACCCACACACATCCTCCATCTACAAACACCCTCAACCCTCATCACCCTCCAGCCAGCCACACACATCCTCCATCTACAAACACCCTCAACCGTCATCACCCTCCATCAACCCACACACATCCTCCATCTACAAACACCCTCAACTCATTTCACCATCCATCCACCCACACACATCCTCCATCTACAAACACCCTCAACCCTCATCACCCTCCATCCACCCACACACATCGCCCGTCTATAAATACCCGCAACTCTCATCACCCTCCACACACGCACACACATCCTCCATCTGCAAACAAAATCAACCCTCATCACCCTCCATCCACCCACACACATCCTCCATCTACAAACACCCTCAACCCTCATCACCCTCCAGCCAGCCACACACATTCTCCATCTACAAACAACCTCAACCCTCATCACCCTCCATGCACCCAGTCACACACATCCTCCATCAACAAACACCCTCAACCCTCATCACCCTCCATCCACCCACACACATCCTCCATCCACAAACACCCTCAACTCAATTCACCATCCATCCACCCACACACATCCACCATCTACAAACACCCTCAACCCTCATCTCCCTCCATCCACCCACACACATCCTCCGTCTACAAACACCCTCAACTCACATCACCCTCTATCCACCCACACACATCCTCCATCTACAAACACCCTCAACCCTCATCACCCTCCATCCACCCACACACATCCCCCGTCTATAAACACCCGCAACCCTCATCACCCTCCACACACATCCTCCATCTGCAAACACCCTCAAATCTCATCACCCTGCATCCACCCACACACATCCTCCATCTACAAACACCCTCAAATCTCATCACCCTGCATCCACCCACACACATCAACCATCTACAAACACCCTCAACCCTCATCACCCTCCATCCAGCCACACACATCCTCCATCTACAAACACCCTCAACCCTCATCACCCTCCATCCAGCTACACACATCCTCCATCTACAAACACCTTCAACCCTCATCACCCTTCATCCACCCACACACATCCTCCATCGATAAACACCCTCAACACTCATCACCCTCCATCCAGCCACACACATTCTCCGTCTACAAACACCCTCAACCCTCATCACCCTCCAGCCAGCCACACACATCCTCCATCTACAAACACACTCAACCCTCATCACCCTCCATCCACCCACACACATCCTTCATTTACAAACACCCTCAGCCCTCATCACCCTCCATCCACCCACACACATCCTCCATCTACAAACACCCTCAACTCAATTCACCATCCATCCACCCACACACATCCTCCATCTACAAACACCCTCAACCCTCATCACCCTCCATCCGCCCACACACATCCTCCATCTACAAACAACCTCAACCCTCATCACCCTCCATCCAACCAGTCACACACATCCTCCATTTACAAACACTCTGAACTCTCATCACCCTCCATCCACCCACACACATCCTTCATTTACAAACACCCTCAGCCCTCATCACCCTCCATCCACCCACACACATCCTCCATCTACAAACACCCTCAACCCTCATCACCCTCCAGCCAGCCACACACATCCTCCATCTACAACCACCCTCAACCGTCATCACCCTCCATCAACCCACACACATCCTCCATCTACAAACACCCTAAACTCATTTCACCATCCATCCACCCACACACATCCTCCATCTACAAACACCCTCAACCCTCATCACCCTCCATCCACCCACACACATCGCCCGTCTATAAACACCCGCAACTCTCATCACCCTCCACACACGCACACACATCCTCCATCTGCAAACAACATCAACCCTCATCACCCTCCATCCACCCACACACATCCTCCATCTACAAACACCCTCAACTCAATTCACCATCCATCCACCCACACACATCCACCATCTACAAACACCCTCAACCCTCATCACCCTCCATCCACCCACACACATCCTCCGTCTACAAACACCCTCAACTCACATCACCCTCTATCCACCCACACACATCCTCCATCTACAAACACCCTCAACCCTCATCACCCTCCATCCACCCACACACATCCTCCATCTACAAACACCCTCAACTCAATTCACCATCCATCCACCCAAACACATCCTCCATCTGCAAACACTCTCAACCCTCATCACCCTCCATCCACCCACACACATCCCCGTCTATAAACACCCGCAACCCTCATCACATCCGTCTACACGCACGTCCACACCCCCACACATCCGTCTACACGCACGTCCACACCCACACACATCCGTCTACACGCACGTCCACACCGACTCACATCACCCTCCATCCACCCACACACATTCTCCGTCTACAAACACCCTCAACCCTCATCACCCTCCATCCACCCACACACATCCTCTGTTTATAAACACCCTCAACCCTCATCACCCTCCACACACCCACACACATCCTCCATCTACAAACACCCTCAACCCTCATCTCCTTCCATCTACCCACACACATCCTCCATCTACAAACTCCCTCAACTCTCATCACCCTGCATCCACCCACACACATCCTCCATCTACAAACACCTTCAAATCTCATCACCCTGCATCCACCCACACACATCAACCATCTACAAACACCCTCAACACTCATCACCCTCCATCCAGCCACACACATCCTCCATCTACAAACACCCTCAACCCTCATCACCCTCCATCCAGCCACACACATCCTCCATCTACAAACACCCTCAACTCTCATCACCCTCCATGCACCGACACTCATCCTCCATCTACAAACACCCTCAACTCTCATCACCCTCCATCCGCCCACACACATCCTCCATCTACAAACAACCTCAACCCTCATCACCCTCCATCCAACCAGTCACACACATCCTCCATTTACAAACACTCTGAACTCTCATCACCCTCCATCCACCCACACACATCCTTCATTTACAAACACCCTCAGCCCTCATCACCCTCCATCCACCCACACACATCCTCCATCTACAAACACCCTCAACCCTCATCACCCTCCAGCCAGCCACACACATCCTCCATCTACAAACACCCTCAACCGTCATCACCCTCCATCAACCCACACACATCCTCCATCTACAAACACCCTCAACTCATTTCACCATCCATCCACCCACACACATCCTCCATCTACAAACACCCTCAACCCTCATCACCCTCCATCCACCCACACACATCGCCCGTCTATAAACACCCGCAACTCTCATCACCCTCCACACACGCACACACATCCTCCATCTGCAAACAACATCAACCCTCATCACCCTCCATCCACCCACACACATCCTCCATCTACAAACACCCTCAACTCAATTCACCATCCATCCACCCACACACATCCACCATCTACAAACACCCTCAACCCTCATCACCCTCCATCCACCCACACACATCCTCCGTCTACAAACACCCTCAACTCACATCACCCTCTATCCACCCACACACATCCTCCATCTACAAACACCCTCAACCCTCATCACCCTCCATCCACCCACACACATCCTCCATCTACAAACACCCTCAACTCAATTCACCATCCATCCACCCAAACACATCCTCCATCTGCAAACACCCTCAACCCTCATCACCCTCCATCCACCCACACACATCCCCGTCTATAAACACCCGCAACCCTCATCACCCTCCACACACATCCTCCATCTGCAAACAAAATCAACTCTCATCACCCTCCATCCACCCACACACATTCTCCGTCTACAAACACCCTCAACTCACATCACCCTCCATCCACCCACACACATCCCCCATCTACAAACACCCTCAACCCTCATCACCCTCCATCCACCCACACACATCCTCTGTTTATAAACACCCTCAACCCTCATCACCCTCCACACACCCACACACATCCTCCATCTACAAACACCCTCAACCCTCATCTCCTTCCATCTACCCACACACATCCTCCATCTACAAACTCCCTCAACTCTCATCACCCTGCATCCACCCACACACATCCTCCATCTACAAACACCTTCAAATCTCATCACCCTGCATCCACCCACACACATCAACCATCTACAAACACCCTCAACACTCATCACCCTCCATCCAGCCACACACATCCTCCATCTACAAACACCCTCAACCCTCATCACCCTCCATCCAGCCACACACATCCTCCATCTACAAACACACTCAACTCTCATCACCCTCCATGCACCGACACTCATCCTCCATCTACAAACACCCTCAACCCTCATCACCCTCCATCCGCCCACACACATCCTCCATCTACAAACAACCTCAACCCTCATCACCCTCCATCCAACCAGTCACACACATCCTCCATTTACAAACACTCTGAACTCTCATCACCCTCCATCCACCCACACACATCCTTCATTTACAAACACCCTCAACCCTCATCACCCTCCATCCACCCACACACATCCTCCATCTACAAACACCCTCAACCCTCATCACCCTCCATCCACCCACACACATCCTCCATCTACAAACACCCTCAACCCTCATCACATCCATCAACCCACACACATCCTCCATCTACAAACACCCTCAACCCTCATCACCCTCCATCCACCCACACACATCGCCCGTCTATAAACACCCGCAACTCTCATCACCCTCTATCCACCCACACACATCCTCCATCTACAAACACCCTCAACCCTCATCTCCTTCCATCTACCCACACACATCCTCCATCTACAAACTCCCTCAACTCTCATCACCCTGCATCCACCCACACACATCCTCCATCTACAAACACCCTCAACCCTCATCACCCTCCATCCACCCACACACATCCTCCATCTACAAACACCTTCAACCCTCATCACCCTCCAGCCAGCCACACACATCCTCCATCTACAAACACACTCAAATCTCATCACCCTCCATCCACCCACACACATCCTCCATCTACAAACACCCTCAACCCTCATCACCCTCCAGCCAGCCACACACATCCTCCATCTACAAACACCCTCAACCGTCATCACCCTCCATCAACCCACACACATCCTCCATCTACAAACACCCTCAACTCATTTCACCATCCATCCACCCACACACATCCTCCATCTACAAACACCCTCAACCCTCATCACCCTCCACACCACATCTACACCCAACACACATCGCCCGTCCACCACACACATCCTCCATCTACAAACACCCTCAACTCTCATCACCCTCCATCCACCCACACACATCCTCCATCTACAAACACCCTCAACCCTCATCACCCTCCATCTACCCACACACATCCTCCATCTACAAACACCCTCAACCCTCATCACCCTCCATCCACCCACACACATCCTCCATCTACAAACACCCTCAACCCTCATCACCCTCCATCCACCCACACACATCCTCCATCTACAAACACCCGCAACTCTCATCACCCTCCATCCACCCACACACATCCTCCATCTACAAACACCCTCAACCCTCATCACCCTCCATCCACCCACACACATCCTCCGTCTATCAACCCTCATCACCCGCATCACCATCCACCACTACCCTCATCACCCTCCACACACATCCTCCATCAAACAAAATCAACTCTCATCACCCTCCATCCACCCACACACATCCTCCATCAACTCAACATCACCCTCCATCCACCCACACACATCCCCATCTACAAACACTCTCCGTCTACAAACACCCTCAACTCACATCACCCTCCATCCACCCACACACATCCCCCATCTACAAACACCCTCAACCCTCATCACCCTCCATCCACCCACACACATCCTCTGTTTATAAACACCCTCAACCCTCATCACCCTCCACACACCCACACACATCCTCCATCTACAAACACCCTCAACCCTCATCTCCTTCCATCTACCCACACACATCCTCCATCTACAAACTCCCTCAACTCTCATCACCCTGCATCCACCCACACACATCCTCCATCTACAAACACCTTCAAATCTCATCACCCTGCATCCACCCACACACATCAACCATCTACAAACACCCTCAACACTCATCACCCTCCATCCAGCCACACACATCCTCCATCTACAAACACCCTCAACCCTCATCACCCTCCATCACAACCCAGTCACACACATCCTCCATCTACAAACACACTCAACTCTCATCACCCTCCATCCACCCACACACATCCTCCATCTACAAACACCCTCAACCCTCATCACCCTCCATCCAGCCCACACACATCCTCCATCTACAAACACCCTCAACCCTCATCACCCTCCATCCAGCCACACACATCCTCCATCTACAAACACACTCAACTCTCATCACCCTCCATCCACCCACACACATCCTCCATCTACAAACACCCTCAACCCTCATCACCCTCCATCCGCCCACACACATCCTCCATCTACAAACAACCTCAACCCTCATCACCCTCCATCCACCCACACACATCCTCCATCTACAAACACCCTCAACCCTCATCACCCTCCATCCACCCACACACATCCTCCATCTACAAACACCCTCAACCGTCATCACCCTCCATCCACCCACACACATCCTCCATCTACAAACACCCTCAACCCTCATCACCCTCCAGCCACCCACACACATCCTCCATCTACAAACACCCTCAACCGTCATCACCCTCCATCCACCCACACACATCCTCCATCTACAAACACCCTCAACCCTCATCACCCTCCTCCACCCACACACATCCTCCATCTACCCACACACATCGCCCTTCCATCTACCCACACACATCTATCTAAACTCCCTCAACTCTCATCACCCTGCATCCACCCACACACATCCTCCATCTACAAACACCCTCAACCCTCATCACCCTCCATCCACCCACACACATCCTCCATCTACAAACACCCTTCAACCCTCATCACCCTCCATCCACCCACACACATCCTCCATCTACAAACACCCTCAACCCTCATCACCCTCCATCCACCCACACACATCCTCCATCTACAAACACCTCAACCCTCATCACCCTCCAGCCAGCCACACACATCCTCCATCTACAAACACCCTCAACCCTCATCACCCTCCATCCAGCCACACACATCCTCCATCTACAAACACCCTCAACCGTCATCACCCTCCATCAACCCACACACATCCTCCATCTACAAACACCCTCAACTCATTTCACCATCCATCCACCCACACACATCCTCCATCTACAAACACCCTCAACCCTCATCACCCTCCATCCACCCACACACATCCTCCATCTACAAACACCCTCAACCCTCATCACCCCAATCCATCTACACGCACGTCCACACCCACACACATCCATCTACATACATCACACACATCGCCCGTCTATAAACACCCGCAACTCTCATCCGTCTACACGCACGTCCACACCCCCACACATCCGTCTACACGCACTTCCACACCCCCACACGTCCACACCCACACACGTCCACACCCCCACACATCCATCTACAAACACGTCCACACCCCTCATCACACACCCTCTATCCACCCACACACATCCTCCATCTACAAACACCCTCAACCCTCATCTCCTTCCATCTACCCACACACATCCTCCATCTACAAACTCCCTCAACTCTCATCACCCTGCATCCACCCACACACATCCTCCATCTACAAACACCTTCAAATCTCATCACCCTGCATCCACCCACACACATCAACCATCTACAAACACCCTCAACACTCATCACCCTCCATCCAGCCACACACATCCTCCATCTACAAACACCCTCAACCCTCATCACCCTCCATCCAGCCACACACATCCTCCATCTACAAACACACTCAACTCTCATCACCCTCCATGCACCGACACTCATCCTCCATCTACAAACACCCTCAACCCTCATCACCCTCCATCTGTCCACACGCCCGCAGATGCATCTACTCACACGTCCACACCCCCACACGTCCACACCCACACACATCCATCCACCCCCACACATCCTCCATCTACACGCACGTCCACACCCCCACACATCCATCTACACGCACGTCCACACCCACACACATCCTCCATCTACAAACAACCTCAACCCACACCGCCACAATCCATCTACACGCACGTCCACACCCCCACACATCCATCTACACCCACGTCCACACCCCCTCATCACCCTCCATCCACCCACACACATCCACCATCTACAAACACCCTCAACCCTCATCACCCTCCATCCACCCACACACATCCTTCATTTACAAACACCCTCAGCCCTCATCACCCTCCATCCACCCACACACATCCTCCATCTACAAACACCCTCAACCCTCATCACCCTCCAGCCAGCCACACACATCCTCCATCTACAAACACCCTCAACCGTCATCACCCTCCATCAACCCACACACATCCTCCATCTACAAACACCCTCAACTCATTTCACCATCCATCCACCCACACACATCCTCCATCTACAAACACCCTCAACCCTCATCACCACATCCATCTACAAACACGTCCTCCATCCACCCACACACATCGCCCGTCTATAAACACCCGCAACTCTCATCACCCTCCACACACGCACACACATCCTCCATCTGCAAACAACATCAACCCTCATCACTCTCCATCCATCCACACACATCCTCCATCTACAAACACCCTCAACTCAATTCACCATCCATCCACCCACACACATCCTCCATCTACAAACACCCTCAACCCTCATCACCCTCCATCCACCCACACACATCCTCCATCTACAAACACCCTCAACTCACATCACCCTCTATCCACCCACACACATCCTCCATCTACAAACACCCTCAACCCTCATCACCCTCCATCCACCCACACACATCCTCCATCTACAAACACCCTCAACTCAATTCACCATCCATCCACCCAAACACATCCTCCATCTGCAAACACCCTCAACCCTCATCACCCTCCATCCACCCACACACATCCCCGTCTATAAACACCCGCAACCCTCATCACCCTCCACACACATCCTCCATCTGCAAACAAAATCAACTCTCATCACCCTCCATCCACCCACACACATTCTCCGTCTACAAACACCCTCAACTCACATCACCCTCCATCCACCCACACACATCCTCCATCTACAAACACCCTCAACCCTCATCACCCTCCATCCACCCACACACATCCTCTGTTTATAAACACCCTCAACCCTCATCACCCTCCACACACCCACACACATCCTCCATCTACAAACACCCTCAACCCTCATCTCCTTCCATCTACCCACACACATCCTCCATCTACAAACTCCCTCAACTCTCATCACCCTGCATCCACCCACACACATCCTCCATCTACAAACACCTTCAAATCTCATCACCCTGCATCCACCCACACACATCAACCATCTACAAACACCCTCAACCCTCATCACCCTCCATCCAGCCACACACATCCTCCATCTACAAACACCCTCAACCCTCATCACCCTCCATCCAGCCACACACATCCTCCATCTACAAACACATTCAACTCTCATCACCCTCCATGCACCGACACTCATCCTCCATCTACAAACACCCTCAACCCTCATCACCCTCCATCCGCCCACACACATCCTCCATCTACAAACAACCTCAACCCTCATCACCCTCCATCCAAATAGTCACACACATCCTCCATTTACAAACACTCTGAACTCTCATCACCCTCCATCCACCCACACACATCCTTCATTTACAAACACCCTCAGCCCTCATCACCCTCCATCCACCCACACACATCCTCCATCTACAAACACCCTCAACCCTCATCACCCTCCAGCCAGCCACACACATCCTCCATCTACAAACACCCTCAACCGTCATCACCCTCCATCAACCCACACACATCCTCCATCTACAAACACCCTGAACTCATTTCACCATCCATCCACCCACACACATCCTCCATCTACAAACACCCTCAACCCTCATCACCCTCCATCCACCCACACAAATCGCCCGTCTATAAATACCCGCAACTCTCAACACCCTCCACACACGCACACACATCCTCCATCTGCAAACAACATCAACCCTCATCACCCTCCATCCACCCACACACATCCTCCATCTACAAACACCCTCAACCCTCATCACCCTCCAGCCAGCCACACACATTCTCCATCTACAAACAACCTCAACCCTCATCACCCTCCATGCACCCAGTCACACACATCCTCCATCAACAAACACCCTCAACCCTCATCACCCTCCATCCACCCACACACATCCTCCATCCACAAACACCCTCAACTCAATTCACCATCCATCCACCCACACACATCCACCATCTACAAACACCCTCAACCCTCATCTCCCTCCATCCACCCACACACATCCTCCGTCTACAAACACCCTCAACTCACATCACCCTCTATCCACCCACACACATCCTCCATCTACAAACACCCTCAACCCTCATCACCCTCCATCCACCCACACACATCCTCCATCTACAAACACCCTCAACTCAATTCACCATCCATCCACCCAAACACATCCTCCATCTGCAAACACCCTCAACCCTCATCACCCTCCATCCACCCACACACATCCCCCGTCTACTCCCGCAACCCTCATCACCCTCCACACACATCCTCACTGCAAACACCCTCAAATCTCATCACCCTGCATCCACCCACACACATCCTCCATCTACAAACACCCTCAAATCTCATCACCCTCCATCCACCCACACACATCCTCCATCTACAAACACCCTCAACCCTCATCACCCTCCATCCACCCACACACATCCTCCATCTACAAACACCCTCAACCCTCATCACCCTCCATCCAGCTCACACATCCTCCATCTACAAACACCCTCAACCCTCATCACCCTCCATCCACCCACACACATCCTCCATCTACAAACACCCTCAACCCTCATCACCCTCCATCCAGCCACACACAGCCTCCATCTACAAACACCCTCAACTCTCATCACCCTCCATCCACCCACACACATCCTCCGTCTACAAACACCCTAACCCTCATCACCCTCCACCAGCCACACACATCCTCCATCTACAAACACCTCAACCCTCATCACCCTCCATCCACCCACACACATCCTCCATCTACAAACACCCTCAACCCTCATCACCCTCCATCCACCCACACACATCCTCCATCTACAAACACCCTCAACCTCATCACCCTCCATCCACCAACACACATCCTCCATCTACAAACACCCTCAACCCTCATCACCCTCCATCCACCCACACACATCCTCCATCTACAAACACCCTCAACCCTCATCACCCTCCATCCACCCACACACATCCTCCATTTACAAACACCCTCAACTCATCACCCTCCATCCACCCACACACATCCTCCATCTACAAACACCCTCAACCCTCATCACCCTCCATCCACCCACACACATCCTCCATCTACAAACACCCTCAACCCTCATCACCCTCCATCCACCACACACATCCTCCATCTACAAACACCCTCAACCGTCATCACCCTCCATCCCCACACACATCCTCCATCTACAAACACCCTCAACTCATTTCACCATCTATCCACCCACACACATCCTCCATCTACAAACACCCTCAACCCTCATCACCCTCCATCCACCCACACACATCGCCCGTCTATAAACACCCGCAACTCTCATCACCCTCCACACACGCACACACATCCTCCATCTGCAAACAACATCAACCCTCATCACCCTCCATCCACCCACACACATCCTCCATCTACAAACACCCTCAACTCAATTCACCATCCATCCACCCACACACATCCACCATCTACAAACACCCTCAACCCTCATCACCCTCCATCCACCCACACACATCCTCCGTCTACAAACACCCTCAACTCACATCACCCTCTATCCACCCACACACATCCTCCATCTACAAACACCCTCAACCCTCATCACCCTCCATCCACCCACACACATCCTCCATCTACAAACACCCTCAACTCAATTCACCATCCATCCACCCAAACACATCCTCCATCTGCAAACACTCTCAACCCTCATCACCCTCCATCCACCCACACACATCCCCGTCTATAAACACCCGCAACCCTCATCACCCTCCACACACATCCTCCATCTGCAAACAACATCAACTCTCATCACCCTCCATCCACCCACACACATTCTCCGTCTACAAACACCCTCAACTCACATCACCCTCCATCCACCCACACACATCCCCCATCTACAAACACCCTCAACCCTCATCACCCTCCATCCACCCACACACATCCTCTGTTTATAAACACCCTCAACCCTCATCACCCTCCACACACCCACACACATCCTCCATCTACAAACACCCTCAACCCTCATCACCCTCCATCCACCCACACACATCCTCCATCTACAAACACCCTCAACTCTCATCACCCTCCATCCACCCACACACATCCTCCATCTACAAACACCCTCAACCCTCATCACCCTCCATCCACCCACACACATCCTCCATCTACAAACACCCTCAACCCTCATCACCCTCCATCCAGCCACACACATCCTCCATCTACAAACACCCTCAACCCTCATCACCCTCCATCCACCCACACACATCCTCCATCTACAAACACCCTCAACCCTCATCACCCTCCATCCACCCACACACATCCTCCATCTACAAACACCCTCAACCCTCATCACCCTCCATCCGCCCACACACATCCTCCATCTACAAACAACCTCAACCCTCATCACCCTCCATCCAACCAGTCACACACATCCTCCATTTACAAACACTCTGAACTCTCATCACCCTCCATCCACCCACACACATCCTTCATTTACAAACACCCTCAGCCCTCATCACCCTCCATCCACCCACACACATCCTCCATCTACAAACACCCTCAACCCTCATCACCCTCCAGCCAGCCACACACATCCTCCATCTACAAACACCCTCAACCGTCATCACCCTCCATCAACCCACACACATCCTCCATCTACAAACACCCTCAACCCTCATCACCATCCATCCACCCACACACATCCTCCATCTACAAACACCCTCAACCCTCATCACCCTCCATCCACCCACACACATCCTCCATCTACAAACACCCGCAACCCTCATCACCCTCCACACACGCACACACATCCTCCATCTGCAAACAACATCAACCCTCATCACCCTCCATCCACCCACACACATCCTCCATCTACAAACACCCTCAACCCTCATCACCCTCCATCCACCCACACACATCCTCCATCCACAAACACACTCCATCCATCCAAATCTCATCACCCTCCATCCACCCACACACATCCTCCATCTACAAACACCCTCAACCCTCATCACCCTCCATCCACCCACACACATCCTCCATCTACAAACACCCTCAACCGTCATCACCCTCCATCCACCCACACACATCCTCCATCTACAAACACCCTCAACTCATTTCACCATCCATCCACCCACACACATCCTCCATCTACAAACACCCTCAACCCTCATCACCCTCCATCCACCCACACACATCGCCCGTCTATAAACACCCGCAACTCTCATCACCCTCTATCCACCCACACACATCCTCCATCTACAAACACCCTCAACCCTCATCTCCTTCCATCTACCCACACACATCCTCCATCTACAAACTCCCTCAACTCTCATCACCCTGCATCCACCCACACACATCCTCCATCTACAAACACCTTCAAATCTCATCACCCTGCATCCACCCACACACATCAACCATCTACAAACACCCTCAACACTCATCACCCTCCATCCAGCCACACACATCCTCCATCTACAAACACCCTCAACCCTCATCACCCTCCATCCAGCCACACACATCCTCCATCTACAAACACACTCAACTCTCATCACCCTCCATGCACCGACACTCATCCTCCATCTACAAACACCCTCAACCCTCATCACCCTCCATCTGCCCACACACATCCTCCATCTACAAACAACCTCAACCCTCATCACCCTCCATCCAACCAGTCACACACATCCTCCATTTACAAACACTCTGAACTCTCATCACCCTCCATCCACCCACACACATCCTTCATTTACAAACACCCTCATCCCTCATCACCCTCCATCCACCCACACACATCCTCCATCTACAAACACCCTCAACCCTCATCACCCTCCATCCACCCACACACATCCTCCATCTACAAACACCCTCAACCGTCATCACCCTCCATCCACCCACACACATCCTCCATCTACAAACACCCTCAACTCTCACACATCCATCCACCCACACACATCCTCCATCTACAAACACCCTCAACCCTCATCACCCTCCATCCACCCACACACATCCTCCATCTACAAACACCCGCAACCCTCATCACCCTCCACACACGCACACACATCCTCCATCTGCAAACAACATCAACCCTCATCACCCTCCATCCACCACACACATCCTCCATCTACAAACACCCTCAACCCTCATCACCCTCCATCCACCCACACACATCCTCCATCTACAAACACCCTCAACCCTCATCACCCTCCATCCACCCACACACATCCTCCATCTACAAACACCCTCAACTCTCATCACCCTCCATCCACCCACACACACCCGTCTACAAACACCTCAACTCCATCACCCTCTACACAACACCCCATCAACCACCCTCTCATCACCCTCCATCCACCCACACACATCCTCCATCTACAAACACCCTCAACTCAATTCACCATCCATCCACCCAAACACATCCTCCATCTGCAAACACCCTCAACCCTCATCACCCTCCATCCACCCACACACATCCCCGTCTATAAACACCCGCAACCCTCATCACCCTCCACACACATCCTCCATCTGCAAACAAAATCAACTCTCATCACCCTCCATCCACCCACACACATCCTCCATCTACAAACACCCTCAACTCACATCACCCTCCATCCACCCACACACATCCTCCATCTACAAACACCCTCAACCCTCATCACCCTCCATCCACCCACACACATCCTCTGTTTATAAACACCCTCAACCCTCATCACCCTCCACACACCCACACACATCCTCCATCTACAAACACCCTCAACCCTCATCTCCTTCCATCTACCCACACACATCCTCCATCTACAAACTCCCTCAACTCTCATCACCCTGCATCCACCCACACACATCCTCCATCTACAAACACCTTCAAATCTCATCACCCTGCATCCACCCACACACATCAACCATCTACAAACACCCTCAACCCTCATCACCCTCCATCCAGCCACACACATCCTCCATCTACAAACACCCTCAACCCTCATCACCCTCCATCCAGCCACACACATCCTCCATCTACAAACACCCTCAACTCTCATCACCCTCCATGCACCGACACTCATCCTCCATCTACAAACACCCTCAACCCTCATCACCCTCCATCCACCCACACACATCCTCCATCTACAAACACCCTCAACCCTCATCACCCTCCATCCACCCACACACATCCTCCATTTACAAACACCCTCAACTCTCATCACCCTCCATCCACCCACACACATCCTCCATCTACAAACACCCTCAACCCTCATCACCCTCCATCCACCCACACACATCCTCCATCTACAAACACCCTCAACCCTCATCACCCTCCATCCAGCCACACACATCCTCCATCTACAAACACCCTCAACCGTCATCACCCTCCATCAACCCACACACATCCTCCATCTACAAACACCCTGAACTCATTTCACCATCCATCCACCCACACACATCCTCCATCTACAAACACCCTCAACCCTCATCACCCTCCATCCACCCACACACATCCCCGTCTATAAATACCCAACTCTCATCACCCTCCACCACGCACACACATCCTCCATCTGCAAACAACATCAACCCTCATCACCCTCCATCCACCCACACACATCCTCCATCTACAAACACCCTCAACCCTCATCACCCTCCATCCAGCCACACACATCCTCCATCTACAAACAACCTCAACCCTCATCACCCTCCATCCACCCAGTCACACACATCCTCCATCAACAAACACCCTCAACCCTCATCACCCTCCATCCACCCACACACATCCTCCATCCACAAACACCCTCAACTCATCACCCTCCATCCACCCACACACATCCTCCATCTACAAACACCCTCAACCCTCATCACCCTCCATCCACCCACACACATCCTCCGTCTACAAACACCCTCAACTCACATCACCCTCCATCCACCCACACACATCCTCCATCTACAAACACCCTCAACCCTCATCACCCTCCATCCACCCACACACATCCTCCATCTACAAACACCCTCAACTCAATTCACCCTCCATCCACCCACACACATCCTCCATCTACAAACACCCTCAACCCTCATCACCCTCCATCCACCCACACACATCCCCCGTCTATAAACACCCGCAACCCTCATCACCCTCCACACACATCCTCCATCTGCAAACACCCTCAAATCTCATCACCCTGCATCCACCCACACACATCCTCCATCTACAAACACCCTCAAATCTCATCACCCTGCATCCACCCACACACATCAACCATCTACAAACACCCTCAACCCTCATCACCCTCCATCCAGCCACACACATCCTCCATCTACAAACACCCTCAACCCTCATCACCCTCCATCCAGCTACACACATCCTCCATCTACAAACACCTTCAACCCTCATCACCCTTCATCCACCCACACACATCCTCCATCGATAAACACCCTCAACACTCATCACCCTCCATCCAGCCACACACAGCCTCCATCTACAAACACCCTCAACTCTCATCACCCTCCATCCACCCACACACATTCTCCGTCTACAAACACCCTCAACCCTCATCACCCTCCAGCCAGCCACACACATCCTCCATCTACAAACACACTCAACCCTCATCACCCTCCATCCACCCACACACATCCTTCATTTACAAACACCCTCAGCCCTCATCACCCTCCATCCACCCACACACATCCTCCATCTACAAACACCCTCAACTCAATTCACCATCCATCCACCCACACACATCCTCCATCTACAAACACCCTCAACCCTCATCACCCTCCATCCGCCCACACACATCCTCCATCTACAAACAACCTCAACCCTCATCACCCTCCATCCAACCAGTCACACACATCCTCCATTTACAAACACTCTGAACTCTCATCACCCTCCATCCACCCACACACATCCTTCATTTACAAACACCCTCAGCCCTCATCACCCTCCATCCACCCACACACATCCTCCATCTACAAACACCCTCAACCCTCATCACCCTCCAGCCAGCCACACACATCCTCCATCTACAAACACCCTCAACCTCCATCACACCATCCTCCATCTACAAACACCTCACCATCCCTCCCCACCATCTCCACAAACCCTCACCCCTCCTCCCCCACACCCTAAACCCACATCACCTCCACACGTCATCACCCTCAACCCATCACACATCCTTCATTTACAAACACCCTCAGCCCTCATCACCCTCCATCCACCCACACACATCCTCCATCTACAAACACCCTCAACCCTCATCACCCTCCAGCCAGCCACACACATCCTCCATCTACAAACACCCTCAACCGTCATCACCCTCCATCAACCCACACACATCCTCCATCTACAAACACCCTGAACTCATTTCACCATCCATCCACCCACACACATCCTCCATCTACAAACACCCTCAACCCTCATCACCCTCCATCCACCCACACACATCGCCCGTCTATAAATACCCGCAACTCTCAACACCCTCCACATACGCACACACATCCTCCATCTGCAAACAACATCAACCCTCATCACCCTCCATCCACCCACACACATCCTCCATCTACAAACACCCTCAACCCTCATCACCCTCCAGCCAGCCACACACATTCTCCATCTACAAACAACCTCAACCCTCATCACCCTCCATGCACCCAGTCACACACATCCTCCATCAACAAACACCCTCAACCCTCATCACCCT
Source organism: Mobula hypostoma (assembly GCF_963921235.1). Classification (NCBI taxonomy): domain Eukaryota; kingdom Metazoa; phylum Chordata; class Chondrichthyes; order Myliobatiformes; family Myliobatidae; genus Mobula; species Mobula hypostoma. The sequence continues at coordinate 21,320,067 of NC_086111.1, forward strand.
CCATCCACCCACACACATCCTCCATCCACAAACACCCTCAACTCAATTCACCATCCATCCACCCACACACATCCACCATCTACAAACACCCTCAACCCTCATCTCCCTCCATCCACCCACACACATCCTCCGTCTACAAACACCCTCAACTCACATCACCCTCTATCCACCCACACACATCCTCCATCTACAAACACCCTCAACCCTCATCACCCTCCATCCACCCACACACATCCTCCATCTACAAACACCCTCAACTCAATTCACCATCCATCCACCCAAACACATCCTCCATCTGCAAACACCCTCAACCCTCATCACCCTCCATCCACCCACACACATCCCCCGTCTATAAACACCCGCAACCCTCATCACCCTCCACACACATCCTCCATCTGCAAACACCCTCAAATCTCATCACCCTGCATCCACCCACACACATCCTCCATCTACAAACACCCTCAAATCTCATCACCCTGCATCCACCCACACACATCAACCATCTACAAACACCCTCAACCCTCATCACCCTCCATCCAGCCACACACATCCTCCATCTACAAACACCCTCAACCCTCATCACCCTCCATCCAGCTAACACACATCCTCCATCTACAAACACCTTCAACCCTCATCACCCTTCATCCACCCACACACATCCTCCATCGATAAACACCCTCAACACTCATCACCCTCCATCCAGCCACACACAGCCTCCATCTACAAACACCCTCAACCCTCATCACCCTCCATCCACCCACACACATCCTCCATCTACAAACACCCTCAACCCTCATCACCCTCCATCCACCCACACACATCCTCCATCTACAAACACACTCAACCCTCATCACCCTCCATCCACCCACACACATCCTTCATTTACAAACACCCTCAGCCCTCATCACCCTCCATCCACCCACACACATCCTCCATCTACAAACACCCTCAACTCAATTCACCATCCATCCACCCACACACATCCTCCATCTACAAACACCCTCAACCCTCATCACCCTCCATCCGCCCACACACATCCTCCATCTACAAACAACCTCAACCCTCATCACCCTCCATCCAACCAGTCACACACATCCTCCATTTACAAACACTCTGAACTCTCATCACCCTCCATCCACCCACACACATCCTTCATTTACAAACACCCTCAGCCCTCATCACCCTCCATCCACCCACACACATCCTCCATCTACAAACACCCTCAACCCTCATCACCCTCCAGCCAGCCACACACATCCTCCATCTACAAACACCCTCAACCGTCATCACCCTCCATCAACCCACACACATCCTCCATCTACAAACACCCTCAACTCATTTCACCATCCATCCACCCACACACATCCTCCATCTACAAACACCCTCAACCCTCATCACCCTCCATCCACCCACACACATCGCCCGTCTATAAACACCCGCAACTCTCATCACCCTCCACACACGCACACACATCCTCCATCTGCAAACAACATCAACCCTCATCACCCTCCATCCACCCACACACATCCTCCATCTACAAACACCCTCAACTCAATTCACCATCCATCCACCCACACACATCCACCATCTACAAACACCCTCAACCCTCATCACCCTCCATCCACCCACACACATCCTCCGTCTACAAACACCCTCAACTCACATCACCCTCTATCCACCCACACACATCCTCCATCTACAAACACCCTCAACCCTCATCACCCTCCATCCACCCACACACATCCTCCATCTACAAACACCCTCAACTCAATTCACCATCCATCCACCCAAACACATCCTCCATCTGCAAACACTCTCAACCCTCATCACCCTCCATCCACCCACACACATCCCCGTCTATAAACACCCGCAACCCTCATCACCCTCCACACACATCCTCCATCTGCAAACAACATCAACTCTCATCACCCTCCATCCACCCACACACATTCTCCGTCTACAAACACCCTCAACTCACATCACCCTCCATCCACCCACACACATCCCCCATCTACAAACACCCTCAGCCCTCATCACCCTCCATCCACCCACACACATCCTCTGTTTATAAACACCCTCAACCCTCATCACCCTCCACACACCCACACACATCCTCCATCTACAAACACCCTCAACCCTCATCTCCTTCCATCTACCCACACACATCCTCCATCTACAAACTCCCTCAACTCTCATCACCCTGCATCCACCCACACACATCCTCCATCTACAAACACCTTCAAATCTCATCACCCTGCATCCACCCACACACATCAACCATCTACAAACACCCTCAACCCTCATCACCCTCCATCCAGCCACACACATCCTCCATCTACAAACACCCTCAACCCTCATCACCCTCCATCCACCCACACACATCCTCCATCTACAAACACACTCAACTCTCATCACCCTCCATGCACCGACACTCATCCTCCATCTACAAACACCCTCAACCCTCATCACCCTCCATCCGCCCACACACATCCTCCATCTACAAACAATCTCAACCCTCATCACCCTCCATCCAACCAGTCACACACATCCTCCATTTACAAACACTCTGAACTATCATCACCCTCCATCCACCCACACACATCCTTCATTTACAAACACCCTCAGCCCTCATCACCCTCCATCCACCCACACACATCCTCCATCTACAAACACCCTCAACCCTCATCACCCTCCAGCCAGCCACACACATCCTCCATCTACAAACACCCTCAACCGTCATCACCCTCCATCAACCCACACACATCCTCCATCTACAAACACCCTCAACTCATTTCACCATCCATCCACCCACACACATCCTCCATCTACAAACACCCTCAACCCTCATCACCCTCCATCCACCCACACACATCGCCCGTCTATAAACACCCGCAACTCTCATCACCCTCCACACACGCACACACATCCTCCATCTGCAAACAACATCAACCCTCATCACCCTCCATCCACCCACACACATCCTCCATCTACAAACACCCTCAACCCTCATCACCCTCCATCCACCCACACACATCCTCCATCCACAAACCCCCTCAACTCAATTCACCATCCATCCACCCACACACATCCACCATCTACAAACACCCTCAACCCTCATCTCCCTCCATCCACCCACACACATCCTCCGTCTACAAACACCCTCAACTCACATCACCCTCTATCCACCCACACACATCCTCCATCTACAAACACCCTCAACCCTCATCACCCTCCATCCACCCACACACATCCTCCATCTACAAACACCCTCAACTCAATTCACCATCCATCCACCCAAACACATCCTCCATCTGCAAACACCCTCAACCCTCATCACCCTCCATCCACCCACACACATCCCCCGTCTATAAACACCCGCAACCCTCATCACCCTCCACACACATCCTCCATCTGCAAACACCCTCAAATCTCATCACCCTGCATCCACCCACACACATCCTCCATCTACAAACACCCTCAAATCTCATCACCCTGCATCCACCCACACACATCAACCATCTACAAACACCCTCAACCCTCATCACCCTCCATCCAGCCACACACATCCTCCATCTACAAACACCCTCAACCCTCATCACCCTCCATCCAGCTACACACATCCTCCATCTACAAACACCTTCAACCCTCATCACCCTTCATCCACCCACACACATCCTCCATCGATAAACACCCTCAACACTCATCACCCTCCATCCAGCCACACACAGCCTCCATCTACAAACACCCTCAACTCTCATCACCCTCCATCCACCCACACACATACTCCGTCTACAAACACCCTCAACCCTCATCACCCTCCATCCACCCACACACATCCTCCATCTACAAACACCCTCAACCCTCATCACCCTCCATCCACCCACACACATCCTCCATCTACAAACACCCTCAGCCCTCATCACCCTCCATCCACCCACACACATCCTCCATCTACAAACACCCTCAACTCAATTCACCCTCCATCCACCCACACACATCCTCCATCTACAAACACCCTCAACCCTCATCACCCTCCATCCACCCACACACATCGCCCCTCTATAAACACCCTCAACCCTCATCACCCTCCATCCACCCACACACATCCTCCATCTACAAACACCCGCAACCCTCATCACCCTCCACACACGCACACACATCCTCCATCTGCAAACAACATCAACCCTCATCACCCTCCATCCACCCACACACATTCTCCATCTACAAACACCTTCAACCCTCATCACCCTCAAGCCAGCCACACACATTCTCCATCTACAAACAACCTCAACCCTCATCACCCTCCATGCACCCAGTCACACACATCCTCCATCAACAAACACCCTCAACCCTCATCACCCTCCATCCACCCACACATATCCTCTGTCTAAAAACACCATCAACTCACACCATCCATCCATCCACACACATCCCCATCTACAAACACCCTCAACCCTCATCACCCTCCATCCACCCACACACATCCCCGTCTATAAACACCCGCAACCCTCATCACCCTCCACCACCCACACACATCCTCCATCTACAAACAACATCAACCCTCATCACCCTCCATCCACCCACACACATTCTCCGTCTACAAACACCCTCAACTCACATCACCCTCCATCCACCCACACACATCCCCCATCTACAAACACCCTCAACCCTCATCACCCTCCATCCACCCACACACATCCTCTGTTTATAAACACCCTCAACCCTCATCACCCTCCACACACCCACACACATCCTCCATCTACAAACACCCTCAACTCTCATCACCCTCCATCCACCCACACACATCCTCCATCTACAAACACCCTCAACCCTCATCACCCTCCATCCACCCACACACATCCTCTGTTTATAAACACCCTCAACCCTCATCACCCTCCACACACCCACACACATCCTCCATCTACAAACACCCTCAACCCTCATCTCCTTCCATCTACCCACACACATCCTCCATCTACAAACTCCCTCAACTCTCATCACCCTGCATCCACCCACTCACATCCTCCATCTACAAACACCTTCAAATCTCATCACCCTGCATCCACCCACACACATCAACCATCTACAAACACCCTCAACCCTCATCACCCTCCATCCAGCCACACACATCCTCCATCTACAAACACCCTCAACCCTCATCACCCTCCATCCAGCCACACACATCCTCCATCTACAAACACACTCAACTCTCATCACCCTCCATGCACCGACACTCATCCTCCATCTACAAACACCCTCAACCCTCATCACCCTCCATCCGCCCACACACATCCTCCATCTACAAACAACCTCAACCCTCATCACCCTCCATCCAACCAGTCACACACATCCTCCATTTACAAACACTCTGAACTCTCATCACCCTCCATCCACCCACACACATCCTTCATTTACAAACACCCTCAGCCCTCATCACCCTCCATCCACCCACACACATCCTCCATCTACAAACACCCTCAACCCTCATCACCCTCCAGCCAGCCACACACATCCTCCATCTACAAACACCCTCAACCGTCATCACCCTCCATCAACCCACACACATCCTCCATCTACAAACACCCTCAACTCTCATCACCCTCCATCCACCCACACACATCCTCCATCTACAAACACCCTCAACCCTCATCACCCTCCATCCACCCACACACATCGCCCGTCTATAAATACCCGCAACTCTCAACACCCTCCACATACGCACACACATCCTCCATCTGCAAACAACATCAACCCTCATCACCCTCCATCCACCCACACACATCCTCCATCTACAAACACCCTCAACCCTCATCACCCTCCAGCCAGCCACACACATTCTCCATCTACAAACAACCTCAACCCTCATCACCCTCCATGCACCCAGTCACACACATCCTCCATCAACAAACACCCTCAACCCTCATCACCCTCCATCCACCCACACACATCCTCCATCCACAAACACCCTCAACTCAATTCACCATCCATCCACCCACACACATCCTCCATCTACAAACACCCTCAACCCTCATCACCCTCCATCCACCCACACACATCCTCCGTCTACAAACACCCTCAACTCACATCACCCTCTATCCACCCACACACATCCTCCATCTACAAACACCCTCAACCCTCATCACCCTCCATCCACCCACACACATCCTCCATCTACAAACACCCTCAACTCAATTCACCATCCATCCACCCACACACATCCTCCATCTACAAACACCCTCAACCCTCATCACCCTCCATCCACCCACACACATCCTCCATCTACAAACACCCTCAACCCTCATCACCCTCCATCCACCCACACACATCCTCCATCTACAAACACCCTCAACCCTCATCACCCTGCATCCACCCACACACATCCTCCATCTACAAACACCCTCAAATCTCATCACCCTGCATCCACCCACACACATCCTCCATCTACAAACACCCTCAACCCTCATCACCCTCCATCCAGCCACACACATCCTCCATCTACAAACACCCTCAACCCTCATCACCCTCCATCCAGCCACACACATCCTCCATCTACAAACACACTCAACCCTCATCACCCTCCATCCACCCACACACATCCTTCATTTACAAACACCCTCAGCCCTCATCACCCTCCATCCACCCACACACATCCTCCATCTACAAACACCCTCAACTCTCATCACCCTCCATCCACCCACACACATCCTCCATCTACAAACACCCTCAACCCTCATCACCCTCCATCCACCCACACACATCCTCCATCTACAAACACCCTCAACCCTCATCACCCTCCATCCAACCAGTCACACACATCCTCCATTTACAAACACTCTGAACTCTCATCACCCTCCATCCACCCACACACATCCTTCATTTACAAACACCCTCAGCCCTCATCACCCTCCATCCACCCACACACATCCTCCATCTACAAACACCCTCAACCCTCATCACCCTCCATCCACCCACACACATCCTCCATCTACAAACACCCTCAACCCTCATCACCCTCCATCCACCCACACACATCCTCCATCTACAAACACCCTCAACCCTCATCACCCTCCATCCACCCACACACATCCTCCATCTACAAACACCCTCAACCCTCATCACCCTCCATCCACCCACACACATCGCCCGTCTATAAACACCCGCAACTCTCATCACCCTCCACACACGCACACACATCCTCCATCTGCAAACAACATCAACCCTCATCACCCTCCATCCACCCACACACATCCTCCATCTACAAACACCCTCAACTCAATTCACCATCCATCCACCCACACACATCCACCATCTACAAACACCCTCAACCCTCATCACCCTCCATCCACCCACACACATCCTCCGTCTACAAACACCCTCAACTCACATCACCCTCTATCCACCCACACACATCCTCCATCTACAAACACCCTCAACCCTCATCACCCTCCATCCACCCACACACATCCTCCATCTACAAACACCCTCAACTCAATTCACCATCCATCCACCCAAACACATCCTCCATCTGCAAACACCCTCAACCCTCATCACCCTCCATCCACCCACACACATCCCCGTCTATAAACACCCGCAACCCTCATCACCCTCCACACACATCCTCCATCTGCAAACAACATCAACTCTCATCACCCTCCATCCACCCACACACATTCTCCGTCTACAAACACCCTCAACTCACATCACCCTCCATCCACCCACACACATCCCCCATCTACAAACACCCTCAACCCTCATCACCCTCCATCCACCCACACACATCCTCTGTTTATAAACACCCTCAACCCTCATCACCCTCCACACACCCACACACATCCTCCATCTACAAACACCCTCAACCCTCATCACCCTCCATCCACCCACACACATCCTCCATCTACAAACACCCTCAACTCTCATCACCCTGCATCCACCCACACACATCCTCCATCTACAAACACCCTCAACCCTCATCACCCTCCATCCACCCACACACATCCTCCATCTACAAACACCCTCAACCCTCATCACCCTCCATCCAGCCACACACATCCTCCATCTACAAACACCCTCAACCCTCATCACCCTCCATCCAGCCACACACATCCTCCATCTACAAACACACTCAACTCTCATCACCCTCCATCCACCGACACACATCCTCCATCTACAAACACCCTCAACCCTCATCACCCTCCATCCGCCCACACACATCCTCCATCTACAAACAATCTCAACCCTCATCACCCTCCATCCAACCAGTCACACACATCCTCCATTTACAAACACTCTGAACTATCATCACCCTCCATCCACCCACACACATCCTTCATTTACAAACACCCTCAGCCCTCATCACCCTCCATCCACCCACACACATCCTCCATCTACAAACACCCTCAACCCTCATCACCCTCCAGCCAGCCACACACATCCTCCATCTACAAACACCCTCAACCGTCATCACCCTCCATCAACCCACACACATCCTCCATCTACAAACACCCTCAACTCATTTCACCATCCATCCACCCACACACATCCTCCATCTACAAACACCCTCAACCCTCATCACCCTCCATCCACCCACACACATCGCCCGTCTATAAATACCCGCAACTCTCATCACCCTCCACACACGCACACACATCCTCCATCTGCAAACAACATCAACCCTCATCACCCTCCATCCACCCACACACATCCTCCATCTACAAACACCCTCAACCCTCATCACCCTCCATCCACCCACACACATCCTCCATCCACAAACACCCTCAACTCAATTCACCATCCATCCACCCACACACATCCACCATCTACAAACACCCTCAACCCTCATCACCCTCCATCCACCCACACACATCCTCCATCTACAAACACCCTCAACCCTCATCACCCTCCATCCACCCACACACATCCTCCATCTACAAACACCCTCAACCCTCATCACCCTCCATCCACCCACACACATCCTCCATCTACAAACACCCTCAACTCAATTCACCATCCATCCACCCAAACACATCCTCCATCTGCAAACACCCTCAACCCTCATCACCCTCCATCCACCCACACACATCCCCCGTCTATAAACACCCGCAACCCTCATCACCCTCCACACACATCCTCCATCTGCAAACACCCTCAAATCTCATCACCCTGCATCCACCCACACACATCCTCCATCTACAAACACCCTCAAATCTCATCACCCTGCATCCACCCACACACATCAACCATCTACAAACACCCTCAACCCTCATCACCCTCCATCCAGCCACACACATCCTCCATCTACAAACACCCTCAACCCTCATCACCCTCCATCCACCCACACACATCCTTCATTTACAAACACCCTCAACCCTCATCACCCTCCATCCACCCACACACATCCTCCATCTACAAACACCCTCAACTCAATTCACCCTCCATCCACCCACACACATCCTCCATCTACAAACACCCTCAACCCTCATCACCCTCCATCCACCCACACACATCCTCCATCTACAAACACCCTCAACCCTCATCACCCTCCATCCACCCACACACATCCTCCATCTACAAACACCCTCAACCCTCATCACCCTCCACACACGCACACACATCCTCCATCTGCAAACAACATCAACCCTCATCACCCTCCATCCACCCACACACATTCTCCATCTACAAACACCTTCAACCCTCATCACCCTCAAGCCAGCCACACACATTCTCCATCTACAAACAACCTCAACCCTCATCACCCTCCATGCACCCAGTCACACACATCCTCCATCAACAAACACCCTCAACCCTCATCACCCTCCATCCACCCACACATATCCTCTGTCTAAAAACACCATCAACTCTCATCACCCTCCATCCACCCACACACATCCTCCGTCTACAAACACCCTCAACCCTTATCACCCTCCATCTACCCAGTCACACACATCCTCCATCAACAAACACCCTCAACCCTCATCACCCTCCATCCACCCAGTCACACACATCCTCCATCAACAAACACTCTCAACCCTCAACACCCTCCATCCACCCACACACATCCTCCGTCTATAAACACCCTCATCCCTCATCACCCTCCACACATCCACACACATCCTCCATCTACAAACACCCTCAACCCTCATCACCTTCCATCCACCGACACACATCCTCCATCTACAAACACCCTCAACTCTCATCACCCTCCAGCCACCCACACACATCCTCCATCTACAAACACCCTCAACCCTCATCACCATCCATCCATCCACACACATTCTCCATCTGCAAACACCCTCAACTCACATCACCCTCTATCTACCCACACATATCCTCTGTCTACAAACACCCTCAACCCTCAACACCCTTCATCTACCTGCACACATCCTCCGTCTACAAACACCCTTAACTGTGATCACCATCCATCTATCTACACACATCCTCCATCAACAAACACCCTCAACCCTCAACACCCTCCATCCACCCACACACATCCTCCGTCTATAAACACCCTCATCCCTCATCACCCTCCACACATCCACACACATCCTCCATCTACAAACACCCTCAACCCTCATCACCTTCCATCCACCGACACACATCCTCCATCTACAAACACCCTCAACTCTCATCACCCTCCAGCCACCCACACACATCCTCCATTTACAAACACCCTCAACCCTCATCACCTTCCATCCATTAAAAACACATTCTCCGTCTGCAAACACCCTCAACTCACATCACCCTCTATCTACCCACACATATCCTCTGTCTACAAACACCCTCAACCCTCAACACCCTTCATCTACCTGCACACATCCTCCGTCTACAAACACCCTCAACTGTGATCACCCTCCATCTACCTACACACATCCTTCGTCTACAAATACCCTCAACCTTCACCACCCTCCACCCACCCACACACATTCTCCATCTACAAACACCCTCAACTCATTTCACCATCCATCCACCCACACACATCCTCCATCTACAAACACCCTCAACCCTCATCACCCTCCATCCACCCACACACATCGCCCGTCTATAAACACCCGCAACTCTCATCACCCTCCACACACGCACACACATCCTCCATCTGCAAACAACATCAACCCTCACCACCCTCCATCCACCCACACACATCCTCCATCTACAGACACCCTCAACCCTCATCACCCTCCAGCCAGCCACACACATTCTCCATCTACAAACAACCTCAACCCTCATCACCCTCCATGCACCCAGTCACACACATCCTCCATCAACAAACACCCTCAACCCTCATCACCCTCCATCCACCCACACATATCCTCTGTCTACAAACACCCTCAACTCACATCACCCTCTATCCACCCACACACATCCTCCATCTACAAACACCCTCAACCCTCATCACCCTCCATCCACCCACACACATCCTCCATCTACAAACATCCTCAACTCAATTCACCATCCATCCACCCACACACATCCACCATCTACAAACACCCTCAACCCTCATCACCCTCCATCCACCCACACACATCCTCCGTCTACAAACACCCTCAACTCACATCACCCTCTATCCACCCACACACATCCTCCATCTACAAACACCCTCAACCCTCATCACCCTCCATCCACCCACACACATCCTCCATCTACAAACACCCTCAACTCAATTCACCATCCATCCACCCAAACACATCCTCCATCTGCAAACACCCTCAACCCTCATCACCCTCCATCCACCCACACACATCCCCCGTCTATAAACACCCGCAACCCTCATCACCCTCCACACACATCCTCCATCTGCAAACAACATCAACTCTCATCACCCTCCATCCACCCACACACATCCTCCATCTACAAACACCCTCAACCCTCATCACCCTCCATCCACCCACACACATCCTCCGTCTATAAACACCCTCAACACTCATTACCCTCCATCCACACACACACATTCTCCGTCTACAAACACCCTCAACTCACATCACCCTCCATCCACCCACACACATCCCCCATCTACAAACACCTTCAACCCTCATCACCCTCCATCCACCCACACACATCCTCTGTTTATAAACACCCTCAACCCTCATCACCCTCCACACACCCACACACATCCTCCATCTACAAACACCCACAACCCTCATCTCCTTCCATCTACCCACACACATCCTCCATCTACAAACTCCCTCAACTCTCATCACCCTGCATCCACCCACACACATCCTCCATCTACAAACTCCCTCAAATCTCATCACCCTGCATCCACCCACACACATCAACCATCTACAAACACCCTCAACCCTCATCACCCTCCATCCAGCCACACACATCCTCCATCTACAAACACCCTCAACCCTCATCACCCTCCATCCAGCCACACACATCCTCCATCTACAAACACCCTCAACCCTCATCACCCTTCATCCACCCACACACATCCTCCGTCTATAAACACCCTCAACACTCATCACCCTCCATCCAGCCACACACAGCCTCCATCTACAAACACCCTCAACTCTCATCACCCTCCATCCACCCACACACATTCTCCGTCTACAAACACCCTCAACTGACATCACCCTCCATCCACCCACACACATCCTTCATTTACAAACACCCTCAGCCCTCATCACCCTCCATCCACCCACACACATCCTCCGTCTACAAACACCCTCAACCCTCATCACCCTCCAGCCAGCCACACACATCCTCCATCTACAAACACCCTCAACCCTCATCACCCTCCATCCACCCACACACATCCTCCATCTACAAACACCCTCAACTCAATTCACCATCCATCCACCCACACACATCCTCCATCTACAAACACCCTCAACCCTCATCACCCTCCATCCACCCACACACATCGCCCGTCTATAAACACCCGCAACCCTCATCACCCTCCACACACATCCTCCATCTGCAAACAACATCAACTCTCATCACCCTCCATCCACCCACACACATCCTCCATCTACAAACACCCTCAACCCTCATCACCCTCCATCCACCCACACACATCCTCCATCTACAAACACCCGCAACCCTCATCACCCTCCACACACGCACACACATCCTCCATCTGCAAACAACATCAACCCTCATCACCCTCCATCCACCCACACACATTCTCCATCTACAAACACCTTCAACCCTCATCACCCTCAAGCCAGCCACACACATTCTCCATCTACAAACAACCTCAACCCTCATCACCCTCCATGCACCCAGTCACACACATCCTCCATCAACAAACACCCTCAACCCTCATCACCCTCCATCCACCCACACATATCCTCCATCTACAAACACCCTCAACCCTCATCACCCACCATCCACCCACACATATCCTCTGTCTACAAACACCCTCAACTCTCATCACCCTCCATCCACCCACACACATCCTCCGTCTACAAACACCCTCAACCCTCATCACCCTCCATCTACCCAGTCACACACATCCTCCATCAACAAACACCCTCAACCCTCATCACCCTCCATCCACCCAGTCACACACATCCTCCATCAACAAACACTCTCAACCCTCAACACCCTCCATCCACCCACACACATCCTCCGTCTATAAACACCCTCATCCCTCATCACCCTCCACACATCCACACACATCCTCCATCTACAAACACCCTCAACCCTCATCACCTTCCATCCACCGACACACATCCTCCATCTACAAACACCCTCAACTCACATCACCCTCCATCCACCCACACACATCCTCCATCTACAAACACCCTCAACCCTCATCACCATCCATCCATCCACACACATTCTCCGTCTGCAAACACCCTCAACTCACATCACCCTCTATCTACCCACACATATCCTCTGTCTACAAACACCCTCAACCCTCAACACCCTTCATCTACCTGCACACATCCTCCGTCTACAAACACCCTCAACTGTGATCACCCTCCATCCACCCACACACATCCTTCGTCTACAAATACCCTCAACCCTCATCACACTCCATCTACCCACACACATCCTCCATCTACACACACCCTCAACCCTCATCACCCTCCACCCACCCACACACATTCTCCATCTACAAACACCCTCAACCCTCATCACCCTCCATCCAGCCACACACATCCTCCGTCTACAAACACCCTCAGCCCTCATCACCCTCCATCCACCCACACACATCCTCCATCTACAAACACCCTCAGCCCTCATCACTCTCCATCCACTCACACACATCCTCCATCTACAAACACCCTCAACCCTCATCACCCTCCAGCCAGCCACACATATCCTCTGTCTACAAATACCCTCAACCCTCAATACCCTCCATCTACCTACATACATCCTCCGTCCACAAACACCCTCAACTGTCATTACCCTCCATCTACTCACACACATCCTCCGTCTACAAACACCCTCAACCCTCATCACCCTCCATCCACCCACACATAACCTCTGTCTACAAACACCCTCAACTCTCATCACCCTCCATCCACCCACACACATCCTCCGTCTATAAACACCCTCAACCCTCATCACCTTGCACACACCCACACACATCCTCCATTTACAAACACCCTCAACCCTCATCACCTTCCATCCACCCACACATATCCTCCATCTACAAACACCCTCAACCCTCACCACCCTCCATCCACCCACACACATCGTCCGTCTATAAACACCCTCAACCCTCATCACCTTCCATCCACCCACACGCATCCTACATCTACAAACACCCTCAACTCTCATCACCCTCCATCCACCCACACACATCTTCCATCTACAACCACCCTCAGCCCTCATCATACGCCATCCACCCTCACAGATCCTCCATCTACAAACACCCTCAGCTCTCATCACCCTCCATCCATCCACACACATCCTCCATCTACAAACACCCACAACCCTCATCACCCTCCAGCCAGCCACACACATTCTCCGTCTACAAACACCCTCAACTCACATCACCCTCTATCTACCCACACATATCCTCTGTCTACAAACACCCTCAATCCTCAATACCCTCCATCTGCCTACACACATCCTCCGTCTACAAACACCCTCATCCCTCATCACCCTCCATCCACCCAGTCACACACAGCCTCCATGAACAAACACCCTCCATCCACGCACACATATCCTCCATCTACAAACACCCTCAACCCTCAACATCCTTCATCTACCTGCACACATCCTCCGCCTACAAACACCCTCAACTGTCATCACCCTCCATCTACCTACACACATCCTCCATCTACAAATACCCTCAACCCTCATCACACTCTATCTACCCACACACATCCTCCATCTACACACACCCTCAACCCTCATCACCCTCCACCCACCCACACACATTCTCCATCTACAAACACCCTCAACTCTCATCACCCTCCATCCACCCACACATATCCTCCATCTACAAACACCCTCAACCCTCATCACCCTCCATCCACCCACACACATCCTCCGTCTATAAACACCCTCAGCCCTCATCACCCTCCATCCACCCACACACATCCTCCGTTTGCAAACACCCACAACCCTCATCACCCTCCAGCCAGCCACACACATTCTCCATCTACAAACACCCTCAACTCACATCACCCTCTATCTACCCACACACATCCTCCATCTACAAACACCCTCAACCCTCATCACCCTCCACCCACCCAGTCACACACATCCTCCATCAACAAACACCCTCAACCCTCATCACCCTCCATCCACCCACACACATCTTCTATGTACAAACACCCTCAAGCCTCAATAACCCTCCATCTACATACCAACATCCTCCATCTAGAAACACCCTCAACTCTCAACACCCTCCATTCACCACCTCCTTTAAAGAATTGATCTGATGCAAACATAGCTTTTCACCGTGTGCTTCAAGGTACTTTCGACAAACAAAACTAATCTTTAATCCCTCCACTGACAAACACCCTCTATCTACAGCACTTTCAATTCTCATCCCCTTCCTTGTATAATGATTGTCCGTGCACAACCACCCTCCCTTCACACTCTCCGTCTGCCCACACCACATTGCACCTACAAACATGTTCAATTGCACCATTCATCATTAAGGGCCCCCGTCATCTAGGCAATGCTCTCATCTCGTTACTACCATTGGACAGGAGGTACAGGAGCCTTAGGTCCCACACAACCAGGTTCAGAAACAGTTATCATCCTTTAACCATTAGGTTCCAGAACCAATGTGAGTAACTTCACTCACCTCAATGTTGAACTGATTCCACAACCTATGGACCCACTTTCAACTACTCGACAATTTATAATCTCAATCTTATTTATTCACCTTTTTATTTATTATTTTCTTCTTCGTCTTTTGTATATAGTTTTTCATAAATTTTATTGCATTTCTTTATTTTCCTGCAGATGTCTTCTACGAAATGAGCCTTGGAGTAGTATATGGTGAGATACTGTACACATACTTTGATAGTTAATTTACACCATCTCCCATTCATAACCTCTGTCAAACTTCCTCTATCACCATTTACAGCTGGCAGGCACCCACAATCACCGTCCATCGACAACCACTTTCCATTCATAAACACCTTCCATCTAGCATAGACAGCGGGCTGAATGGCCTCTTGCTTTTTTATAGAGCAATAAGAGATAAGGTCATGAACTTCAATTTTAAAAATTGCTCATACAGTGTGCTATCCTCAGTCTGTAAATATGATTTAGCTAAAGGCATACAGTGATTTTCAAGATACACTAGCAGTCATTTGATTTTTCATAATTAAATTCTATTTCGTTTTTCAAATCTATACAGGCCATTAAAGGACTCACTGAGCACTTCAAAATGATTAACATACTCTAAACAGCATCAAAAATCAAGATTTTTTGAAGAATAATTTCCTGTGAAACCATATTTACCTAAGAAAAAGACTGCATCACCCAAGTTCAATTTCCCTTACAATACACCTGATGTAATATTCAGTGTAAATGCTGTTGAGTTCAGAATACATGACCTCTGCAATTCGAATTTCACCATTTCTTTCCCTGTGATAGACATGACGTCAATGAGTTTTCAGAAAACACAGATAAGTAAAACAATTTGAAAATGCCATCCTAAAATTTAACGCAAAGGGAATTTTAACTTGTTCAGTGGCCCAGACCAGTCGATGTTTTTTTTAAATAAAAGAAATATGGATACTGGTAATCTGTAATAAAAACAGAAAATGCTTCAAGTATTTTCATAAATTCAAGAGATATTGGAGATGCTGGAAATCCAGAACAACGCAAAAAATGCTGGAGAAACTCAGCAGGTCAGGCAGCATCTATGGAGGGGAATAAACAATCAATGTTTTGGACTAAGAGCATTCATCAAGACTGGAAAGGTCCTGACTTTCATCAGGTCCTAATGAAGGGTCTCAGCCTGAAATGCTGTTCATTCCTCTTTATAGATGCTGCCTGACCTGCTGAATTCCTCTCGCATTTTCTGCATTGCTCTGGTATTTTCACCCTTCTTAAAGAAATTTAATTTTAAGATTATGAAACTGTTCATCAGTTTTGCGATGTATGTTCAGCAAGATTGAGTATAGGAACTGGAACACTATGTTGCAGTTGTCCAAGTTGCTGGTGAAATGTATTTGGAGTACTGTGTACAGCTTTGGTCACCCTGCTGTAGTAAAGGTGTTGAAATTGGAAAGTGCGCAGTCAGATTTATAAAGATATTGCCAGGACTGAAAGGCCTGAGCTACAGAGATAGACTATGTGTTTATTCCCTGGAATATGAGAGGAATGGATAAGATAGATGGATGGAACAGAGAAAGGAGAAGTGCTGTGCAACGATTAGCGTAAAACTCCTATAATTCAATGATCATTTTGAAATCCCAGTGGTCAGACATCGAGCTCACTGGACACCGTTTCCGGTACCCCCTTTCACTCACCATGTCCTCCCTCGCAATTTACTGGGTTTGTTGTAAAAAATATTACCCCATTATGTAACATAATACAGAAACAGGCCCTTCGGCCTAACTCTTCCAAGCCGATCAAAACGTTCTCCCTGCTGGTCCCAGTTGCTCCTTGTTCAGCCAATGAGCCTCCTTATTCACCCATACAAGTGCCTCCTAAATGCTGCTCTTAAACCCTGATTAATGGAGCGTTACTGTTGTAAAAATAATACTCATCATCGGAAGAAATTACATCAATACATTGTGACTCTACAGAAATACAACCTTGATTCCACTGTCAACATTTCCTGTATAATTCTGTAACTATCTCGGATTCAAATGATTCTGTAATATTGCAATGAAAGAGGTAATGGTCTCAGTCGCTGTCTCATTCTCTATCATGTCTCACCTTACGCTTTCTCTGACACCTAATTTTTTTAACTTAATATTCAAGCTCAGACTGTCTTTCTGGCATTTTCCATTAAACTCGTTCAGGTGTTTGGAGAACAGATGTGGGAATAGGATCATTACTCTGCTTCACCTCGGTGGTCCTTACGGGGATTTAGGGAGGTGTGACCTCTTACCTTTGGGAAAGGTGCCCCGTGCAATAATCCTGATCAAGAAGTTGGTGATGAGTAAAACGCTTAGGAAATATTAGCCTCAAATCAAATCAGTGAAGGTTGTGCCAGGCAGCCCACAAGTGTCACCACACTTCTGCCACCAACGTCGCACGTACATAACTGTGTAATCCTAACCTCTATGTCTTTGAAATGTGGGAGGAAACCGGAGCACCTGGAGGAAACCCATAAAATCACAGGGGAACGTACAAACCTCTTACAGACAGCAGTGGGAATCAATCCGCGATCCTACAGTATACGCAGTAATAGCATTGTACCAACAGCTACGCTACACTGTGCCATCCTATATGCTTTTACAAGGGAGTGAGGAGTGACACACTGGTGAATCTTCTGCCTCACACTTTCAATGATTAAGATTCAATCCTGACCTCGGGTGCTGTGTGGAGTTTGCTTGTTCTCCAAGGGTTTCCCCCAGGGGGCTTGGGTTTTCATCCACATCCCAAAGTCTTGTGGTTAGTTAGCTGCTGCAAATTCTCCCAGTGCGTAGGTGAGCGATAGAATCTAAGGAGAGTTGATGGGAATGACAGAGGAATGAAATGGGATTTCTCTAAATGGGTGATGAATGGTCAGTATTTGCTCAGTGGGCCGAAGGGCCTGTTTCTGTGCTGTACTTAGATTACATTACATACGTGGAAAGTGAATCAATAGTTAATATACTTGTGATCTTCGAGTTTGTCTCTTTATGGAGTGGAGGGGAGACAGAGAGGAAGATCACAGAGTATTTTCTTTCCATATAATCTTCCTGCCATACTTCATTTTGCGAAGCCAGCTCAAAGTGCTCCAGCCAGGATGCAGAGCAGGAAATTGAGGAGGATGAACTTACACCAGAAGTGATCCCCCCAGGTAGTACACTAGCTGAATGCATCATGATTTAGTGCAGCTTTTTGAATGCACAGGAAGATAAGAGACTTCAGAATGTGGTGGGCTCAACCCAATACATCACAGGCACATCCCTCCCCATTAATAGTACTATCAACAGGAATTACTGCCTCAAAAAGGCAACATCCCCAGCATCCTGATTATTCTATCTTCTTGCAGCCACTGTCAGGCAGGAGATACAGAAACCTCAAGTTCTGAACCACTAGGTTCAAGAACAGCTACTTTCTTTTACTCATCTTTTTCTTGAGCCAACCTGCACAACCTCAATCACAGCTGCACCATGACTACATTGATCACTTTGCACTAAAATGGACTTTGTTCCTAATGTCGACAAAATATTGACTGTCTATTCCTCTCCAAGATGTTGCCTGACTTGCTGAGTTCCTTCAGCATTTTGAGTGTGTTAACTCTGGATTCCCAGCATCTGCAGAATCTCCTGTGTTCAGGACTTTGTTTTTTTTCTCATTCTAATTATGTTCTTTGTTGTAAAGGAATGGTATAGTCAATGCTTAACTTATGTTTTCCTTGTGGATGCTGCATCGTCCAGGGATATCACTTCACCAGGCAGCAAGGAAGCAGTGTGTGGTCAATTCAGTCAGGCTGAGCGCAACTTTGAACTTCTTCCAAGAAGCTGCAGGAAACACAATCCAATTGACAGTATGCTGGCTCCCTTACCCCTCACGCTTATGTGCTCCAATCTCTGGAAACCAAAACCATTCAGCTCAGAGGGAGGGGGTGCTACCACTGAAAATACTCAGTCCTTTCCCCGCC
Organism: Mobula hypostoma; assembly: GCF_963921235.1. Taxonomy (NCBI): domain Eukaryota; kingdom Metazoa; phylum Chordata; class Chondrichthyes; order Myliobatiformes; family Myliobatidae; genus Mobula; species Mobula hypostoma. The sequence goes on from NC_086111.1 coordinate 21,340,252, forward strand.
TGCTGTTTGTCTTGGAACACAGAACAGAGAACACAACAGCAGAATACAGGCCCTTTGGCCCACGATGTTGTGCCAGCATTTTAACCTACTCTAAGATCAATCTAAGCCTTGCATTCTACACAGCCCTCTATTTTACTAAGTGCCAATCTACAAGTTTCTTAAATGTCGCTCATGTATATCTGCCTCTACCAGCACCCCTGGCGGGGTGTCCCACGTACTTAACACTCTGTGTGAGAAAACTTACCTCTGATATCTCCCTACACTTTCCTCCAATCACTTTAAAATTACGACCCCTTGTATTAGCCATTTCCACTCTGGGAAAAAGGCACTGGTTGTCCATTCTATCTATTCCTCTTATCATTTTATACACTTCTATTGAGTCACCTCTCATCCTTTTTCACTCCAAAGAGAAAAGCCCTAGCTCGCTCAATCTCTCCATGCTCTCTAATCCAGGCAGCATCCTGGCAAATTTACTTTGTACCCACTCTAAAGCTTCCACATCCTTCCTATAATGAGGTGACCAGATTTGAGCACAATACTCCAAGTGTGACCTAACCCAGGTTTTATAGAGCTGCCCTATTACCTCACGGCTTCAGAGCTTACGTCTGACTTGACTTTGCTTCATGGCTCAGCAATATGCAGTCTGCAATCCACTCAGTTCTCCGCACCAGAAATTACCACTGGTGATGCTGGCTGATCGGTACCTGGTGCATCTAGCATCTACTTGGACGATGTCCACCATTTATTGTGGGGAGTAAACACCTCTTAAAGTACGATATGAAGACATGGGCCAACACTGGTCCATGAGATTTCGAGCTATGCATCTTTGATGAAGTGGAGTGATGCCAATTTACCCATGCACTGTCTTTAACCAGTGTCTCATCAATGGTTCCTCATGTTTCCATTCTGTGAATCTGTAAGTGCCACGGAACTCTCTGCTGCCTTTGATGTTATCTCCATGCATCACAGGCAAGAGTATTTGGTCCATTATTTCATAAAGTGCCCTTCATTTTGTAATGGTGTTTGTTAGTTTTATATTCCATTCTACCTCCGCATGCTCCCTGCTCACTTTGTCTATAAAATTCTGGAATTTCCCTCTGTGACTGTAAAAATAAGATGCACTCGTATCCTAATAACCGATGTGTGCATTACTAGGGAGCTTAATAGCATAGATAATATAATACAGAAAAGTAAGATGGCAGACATGATATGGATAAGGATCTAAGAATCTTCCCTAAACTTCACAGAAGGCCATACTACACTCAGTGGCCGCTTTATTAGGTACACCTGTACACCTGCTCATTAATGCAAGTATCTAATCAGCCAATCATGCAGCAGCAATTCAATGCATAAAAGCACAAGACGTTCTGTTGTTGTTCAAACCAAACATGAGAATGGGGAAGAAATGTGATCTAAATGACTTTGACCTTAGAATGATTGTTGGTGCCAGATGGGGTGGTTTGAGTATCTCAGAAACTGCTGATCTCCTGGGATTTTCACATACAGGAGACCTTAGAGTTTATAGAGGTTGCAATGAAAACCAAAGAAGATTGAGTGAGTGGAAGTTCTATTGGCAAAAACACCTTGTTAATGAGAGAGGTCAGAGGAGAATGGCCAGGCTGGTTCAAACTAAAAGAAAAGTGGCAGTAACTCAAATAATCACGTGGTGTGCAGAAAGGCATCTCTGAATACACAGCACTTCAAACCTTGAAGTGGATGGGTTATAGCCACAGAAGACTGTTTACGTACACTGTGGCCACTTTATTAGGTACAGGAGGACCACTGGGTGTACTAACTTACTTGAACACTCTCTTTTTTAAAATAAAAGAAAGGCAATTTACACATTAACCAACCAATGGCAAGAATTAGTGTTGAATAAATAAACCTTAAGATTTAAGTTTACTGGAGGGCTCTTTTGGCTCACCCTAAGGTACATTGGAGAATATTCTTTTATCTGCGTTACCACAGCTACAGATTTATGATGATTAAATAATTGAAACAGCATTTTATTAGGCTGTGTTATGAGAGCATCAGCAATAATTTTTGAATAGCATTATTTAAGCAGTCAAACAGTCATGTAAAACATTGGCCCCAGTTCTTATTATATATTTGCTGATAGTATGAAGTGCTGTGTTATTTTCTTAAAGTTTGGGGCCAAAGGAATAGTGATGGAACATAAAGAAAGTTCAGCTGCGGACGTGTCAGCAAGTGGCAGGATGCAGGAATAGAGTAGAGATGTCGCATGTGCCTATCTAAATGTCTTAAATGTCCCTAGTATATCTGCCTTGACCACCACCCCTGGCAGGATGTTCCACACACCCACCACCCTCAGTGCAGAAAGCATCTGCTTCTATACTTTCCTCCATCACTTTAAACTCATGCCCCCTTGTATTAGCCATTTGCACTCTGAGAAAAAGGTACATTCTATCTATGCCTCTTATCACTTTATACACCTCTATCAAGTCACCTCTCATCCTCCTTCACTCCAAAGTGAAAAGCCCTAGTTCGTTCAATCCAGGCAGCATTCTGGTAAATTTACTTTGCACCTTCTCTAAAACTTCCACATCCTTCCTATAATGAAATGACCAGAACTGAACACAATACTCCAAGTGTGGTCTGAGCAGAATATTTTATAGAGCTGCAATAATACCTCACGGCTCTTGAACTCAATCCTCTGACCAACGAAGGTCACACACCATGCGCCTTCTTAACCACCCCATCAACATACGTGGCAACTTTGTAGGATCTATGGATATGAATTCCAAGATCTCTCTCATTTCTCCACACTGAAGGAATCCTGCCATTAACCCTGTAACCTGCCTTCGGGTTCGACCTTCCAAAGTGTATCACTTCATACTTTTCCATCTGCCCCATCCCAGCTCAGCGCTTCACCCTATTAATGCACTAGGGCTTGTTCCATAGTAAGCAATCTTTCACCAAATTGAAAAGCCTCTCAACACGATTAAACTTCACTTTTCCTATTTCATCCTTACACTTCCTATCCATCACCTCCACCTTAGGAGAGATGGACTGAATTGAAATGAAAGGGACAGGCAGAGTCAAGGGAAGCAGACAAAACTGAGTTCAAAGTGCACGGTGTAAGATCCACTGAGAATGGTTGGCATACTGGATAATCAGTAGGATAATCGGTAGGGTTACAGTATAGCAGCTATTTCACATTCACTTATGATGCTGTAAGAGAACATTTTGCCTATTGAATCTATTCCTGTTCCCAGCAGAACATCTGCGTTGGTCTCATTCCTCATTTTCCCTATACCCATTCTCCCTCACATGCCCACAAACTTTCTTCCAACCCCTCCCCCCAATCCCCCCCCCTCAAAACCCCTAATATTCACTTGCACTAGCGGCAATTTATAGTAATCCCGGGGAGTAAACGGATAATACCAGGGGGCATAATTTTAAGGTGATTGGAGGAAAGTATAGGGAGGATGTCAAAGGTACGTTTTTTACACAGAGAGTGGTGAGTGAATGGAACACCCTACCAGGGGAGGTGGTAGAGGCAGGTATGATAGAGAAATTTCAGAAACTCTTAGACAGGCACATGATAATAGAAAAATGGAGGGCTATGTAGGAGGGAAGGGTTAGGTTGATCTTAGAGTAGGTTAAAAGGGTGGCACAACAACGATGGCATAGGGACCTGTTCTGTTCTATGTTCTAATTAGGCTACCAATCTGCATACCTTCAGGACTTGGGAAGAAACTGGAGCACCCAGAGGAACCTCACATATTTTCAGGGAGAACATGCAGACTCCACACAGACAGTAACCACGGTCAGGATCAATCCTGTGAGGGAGCAGCACTGACTTGGGTGTCACTGTGATGCCCAACAGCAGAGTTCAGGCAAACAAGAGGACAGACGGACACCAACAATCCTGACTACAATACATTAACAGCTGGACATCCAAATAAACTGTGCAAAGACATTTTTGATCAGATATACTGTTGCTTCACTGTAAGGGCATCATGTGGTTTATGAGTCAAAAGCAGAAGCTATTTAAATAGATCAGGCAACAAAAGGGGAGCTGTTTCATTCCTGAGTGTATTTCACAGATATTTAAACAGAAGGCAGAAAGCAAACTGCAGGGAGATGCAACAGCATGACAGGAGTGGTAGCAGTAAGAAGAGTCTGTGTCCTGTCAAAGTTGTGAAGAGTAATAGCATAAAGAGGGGAAGGAATCAGTAACATGTGGATGCGATCTGGATGTTTCCATCCCAGGGTGAAAGGCACCAGTGCTGGATATAAACACAAGAGTTCCTGCAGTTGCTGGAAATCCAGAGCAACACACACAAAATACTGGAGGAACTCCAAGGACCACAAGGATGATTCGGGGGATGAAAGTGTTATACAAGGAACGTTTGATAGCTCTGTGTCTGTACTCGCTGGAATTTAGAAGGTTGAGGGGGGATCTCATTAAAACCTTCCGAATGTTGAAAGGCAAACAACAGGAATTCTGCAGATGCTGGAAATTCAAGCAACACACATCAAAGTTGCTGGTGAACGCAGCAGGCCAGGCAGCATCTCTAGGAAGAGGTACAGTCGACGTTTCAGGCTGAGACCCTTCGTCAGGACTAACTGAAGGAAGAGTTAGTAAGAGATTTGAAAGTGGGAGGGGGAGGGGGAGATCCAAAATGATAGGAGAAGACAGGAGGGGGAGGGATGGAGCCAAGAGCTGGACAGGTGATAGGCAAAAGGGATATGAGAGGATCATGGGACAGGAGGCCCAGGGAGAAAGACAAGGAGGGGGAACCCAGAGGATGGGCAAGGGGTATAGTCAGAGGAACAGAGGGAGAAAAAGGAGAGTGAGAGAAAGAATGTCTGTATTGTGACGACAAACCAAGTTATCAGAAGATTGATGCTGATGAGACAGATAAGTGAGACAATGGAGAAACATTCAAAATGCTAATAAGAGAGAAGAGAGAGATTAACAAGAAAGAAACACATTTCAGAATATTGACAGACCGGTTGCTTTGAACCTGAACTGTTTGAAGTTTGATGGACAGACGATACCCCAGCAGGGGGATAAAAAGAACAGGTTCGCTAAGGTACGACACACACCACAAGATCACGAGATAACGAGACCCTGGAAGAGCGGTGTGCCCCCACAAGTTGGTGGAGTTGGAGGTCTGGTTCGAGGCAACTGACCATAGACTGACAGGGTGAAAAGGGACAATCGGCGGGAACCTGGTGCGTGTTTCCACCCTTGCATGGGTGCTGGGTTCACCGTGGAAGAACGGTCGTATCCGGAACGGAGGGGTCACAGTTGGTGACCACAGAAAACATAAAAGGGTTCACCCGAAAGCTAACTGCGAAGAACATCAAAGGTCTGTTTGAATCAAAATTTGCATTTTCTCTCTCTCTCCAACAGCACAACAGCGATTACTGCGAACTGTACTCTGCGTAACTTCAGACTGATCATTTTACCCCTAGACTGCGATAGAGCTTGATTGATTCCTATTACCCTAGTTCTGTGTACATGTGTGTTTTATCATTGCTAACCTGTTGCATTTATATCCTTACGATTAGAGTACTGTGTTACTTATTTCCTTAATAAAACTTTATTAGTTTCTGTTAAACCAGACTCCAACTAAGTGGTCCATTTCTGCTGGTTTGGCAACCCAGTTACGGGGTACATAACATAAGTGGGACCTCGTCCGGGATTTTGAACGCCAAATTTGGAACTGGGTAAACTGATTGGGTTAAAATTCCCGAAAGAAAGAAAGGGCAAACAGCAGAATTAGAGATTGAGGAATTTCTAAAGGCGCCAACCTTGGAGGCATTAGAGGATGCCAGGAAATCAGAATTGGCAACTGTGGCCAAACGGCTGAATCTTTTTAAGGGGAAGTCGACAATGAGGAGAGTGGAGATGCACAGAGCTATCATAGAGCATTATATATCTAAAGGTGTGTTTCCCCAAGGGGAGCTGGAGATGGTATCTATGGGCAAACCTGGTGGAGAGGCGGTGCAGCTGCAGATAGAAAAATTGAGACTCGAGCACGAGTTCTGGGTAAGGCAGCTAGAACAAGAAGAGAAACAGTTAGAACGGCAGGAGATAGAGAGGCAGTTAGAGCGACAAGAGAGAGAGAAGCAGAAGGAAAGGGAATTTGAGCTAGAGAAGTTAAGGATGAAGCTAGCACAGGGGCCCACGCCGAACCAAAGTGAAGGGTTCAGGGCGACCCAGAAGGTTAGGCTGGTTCCCCCATTTGAGGAGGCCGATGTTGATCGGTACTTTCTACATTTTGAAAAAGTTGCTGCAAGTCAGGACTGGCCGAGGGATAAGTGGGCTGTTTTGCTTCAGAGCGTGCTTAAAGGAAAAGCTCAACAAGCTTACTCAGCTTTGAACACGGAAGATGCCCAGAGGTATGATGTGGTGAAAGAGGCCATACTCAGGATTTATGAGTTGGTCCGGAGGCATACCGGCAGAGGTTCTGGAATGCGAGGAAGCAGTGGGGCCGCACGTATTTAGAGTTTGCCTATGAGATGCAGATGTACTGTGAGCGTTGGTGTGCCTCGAAAGGGGTCAATGGGGATTATGACAGACTGCTACAGCTAATACTGATTGAGCAGTTTAAAGGTTGTGTCCCTGAAGGTATGAGGCCCTACCTAGATGACAGAGAGGCAGAAACCTTAGCCGCAACTGCTAAGTTAGCGGATGAATACGCGTTAACACACAAAGCGAAGTTTACCTCGAATAAAAGCTACCAGAAGAGTAGTCAAGAGGGCGGAGAGAGTCCACCAGAAAAGTCAGAAAGTAAGCCAGGGACTAGTGAGAAGGATAAGGAAGACAGGAAGCAGTTTGGTAGGAAGTCTCCTGGGGTCGTATGCTATAATTGTGGGAAAGCCGGTCACTTTGTGTCCAGGTGCTTTGCCCCAAAGAAGGAGACGGGGAAAGGAAAAACGATGGTTGACTGGCTGTATTGAACTGGCAAACAAACTGCTAAGGGGAGAAGAGGTCTGATAAAGTTCAGGAAGGGCGCGAGAAGTTTATCTCGGCTTGATTGGTGTTGGTGAAGGAGGGGTTAAACCCAGTTCCAGTACGGATCTGGATGGACACTGGGGCTTGTCAGTCATTGATCTTAAAGAGGGTGTTAGACTTTAGTTCTGAGACCCAGACTGGAGAGGTCAGGGTGATAAAAGGCATTGGGAAAGGGACTGAAGCAGTTCCTTTGCACCAGATACACCTAAAAAGCGTCTTGGTCTCCGGACCGGTCACGATAGGGGTGAGGCCCGAACTACCGATGGAAGACGTGGAGGTCTTACTCGGTAATGACCTTGCCGGCGGAAATGTGTTCTCAGCAGTAAAACTGACAAGCCAGCCTGCCAGCATTGAGGCCTTGCCCATGGACTCACAGGTTTATCCCGTTTGCGCAGTGACTCGGCGCATGTCCAGAAAGGCTGCCAAAGTGAATATAGATTTAGCGGAGACGTTTTTACCAGCCTTGTACCAGGAGGGGTTAGAAAGTGAGAAGGGGCGTAGTGAAACGGAAGTTGAGGTAGACTTATCATTAGCAAAGAAGGAAGTTATACAGGCACAGGAACGAGACGAGGAGCTGATGGTCTTGGTGGAGACAGCTCTCTCCGATGCAGAATTAAAAAGGGAGCCAGTGGGCTATTATGTGAAGGAGGGAGTACTAAGGAGGAAATGGAGACCAAGTACCGTGCCCGCAGATGAGGAATGGGGGGTGGTGCCGAAAATTTATGGGGATGAGATTTTTAACCTGGCCCCCAAGATACCCCTCGGTGGACATTTTGGGGTAAGGAAAATAGTCGATAGAATTATGAAAGAGTTTTACTGGCCGCACAGGAGGAAGGATGCTATTGACTGTTGTAGACGTGAGCTAACACCGTTACAGACTATTGATATGCTAACAGCTTGCCACGATAAGAGAGCAGACCTAGTCGGTGTTATCACGAAAATTAATGAGGCTAGGGTACCACACGTATGTCTGGATGTCCCGAGGCGATGCAAAGAACCGGTATGTGGTAAACAACAGGAATTCTGCAGATGCTGGAAATTCAAGCAACACACATCAAAGTTGCTGGTGAACGCAGCAGGCCAGGCCACACATTTTAATTCCACATCCCATTCCCATTCTGACATGTCTATCCACGGCCTCCTCTACTGTAAAGATGAAGCCACACTCAGGTTGGAGGAACAACACCTTATATTCCGTCTGGGTAGCCTCCAACCTGATGGCATGAACATCGACTTCTCTAACTTCCGCTAATGCCCCACCTCCCCTTCGTACCCCATCCGTTATTTATTTTTATACACACATTCTTTCTCTCACTCTCCTTTTTCTCCCTCTGTTCCTCTGACTATACCCCTTGCCCATCCTCTGGTTCCCCCCCTCCTTTTCCTTCTCCCCGAGCCTCCTGTCCCATGATCCTCTCGTATCCCTTTTGCCAATCACCTGTCCAGCTCTCAGCTCTATCCCTCCCCCTCCTGTCTTCTCCTATCATTTTGGATCTCCCCCTCCCCCTCCCACTTTCAAATCTCTTACTAACTCTTCCTTCAGTTAGTCCAGACGAAGGGTCTCGGCCTGAAACGTCAACTGTACCTCTTCCTAGAGATGCTGCCTGGCCTGCTGCGTTCACCAGCAACTTTGATATGTGCAGCCGGTACATGGTGTTGTTGTCACATCAGGTCAGCCTAGTACGCAACACCCCTACAAGATGATTAACTCAGTGACAAAAGGGCAAAGGAACGCAGAAGTGTATATTGATGATTTAGTGGTCTGGAGTGACACGTGGGAGGAGCACATTGTGGGAGTAGAGGAACTGTTTAAAAAGCTGGCTGAAGCCAGCCTGACAGTGAACCTCGCAAAAAGTGAATTCAGCCATGCGAAGGTCACTTATATGGGATTTGTGGTAGGACAGGGGCAGCTGGCTCCGATGCAGGCTAAGGTGCGGGCTATCTCTGAAGTCCCCACCCCGACAGACAAGAGAGCCCTGAGAAGGGTCTTGGGGATGGTGGGGTACTATGGGAAGTTTTGCAAAAAAAAACTTTGCGGATATTACCCTCCCTCTTACTAAGGTCTTGCAAAGAATGCGAAGTTTGTGTGGGACGGCCTTTGCTATATTTGTCCGGGATGGAAACCACTAATAATTTACACTGATCACAACCCATTAGTGTTTTTGGCCGCTATGAAGGATAAAAACAAAAGGTTGCTAAGTTGGAGCCTGGTCTTAGAGGATATTAAAACAACACATATAAAAGAAACGGAAAATGTGATCGCTGTCGGTCAAGGTGTTGACAACTTAAAGTTCTCTGTATTAGCCAAATAGCTGATGACCCTATATATTAGTGTGTATCCAATAATGTATTCATGCTCATAATTTTTACTCCGGTAAAAATCCTTTGAAGGATAGGAGTGTAATGACAAACCAAGTTATCAGAAGATTGATGCTGATGAGAGAGATAAGTGAGACAATGGAGAAACATTCAAAATGCTAATAAGTGAGAAGAGAGAGATTAACAAGAAAGAAACACATTTCAGAATATTGACAGACCGGTTGCTTTGAACCTGAACTGTTTGAAGTTTGATGGACAGGCGATACCCCAGCTGGGGGATAAAAAGAACAGGTTCGCTAAGGCACGACGTACACCACGAGATCACGAGATAACGAGACTCTGGAAGAGCAGTGTGCCCCCACAAGTTGGTGGAGTTGGAGGTCTGGTTCGAGGCAACCGACCATAGACTGACAGGGTGAAAAGGGACGATTGACAGGAATCTGGTGTGTGTCCGCCCTTGCCTGGGTGCCGGGTTCACTGCGGAAGAACGGTTGTATCCGGAACGGAGGGGTCACAGTCAGAGACCACAAAAGACATAAAAGGGTTCGCCCGAAAGCTAACTGCGAAGAACATCAAAGGTCTGTTTGAATCAAAATTTGCATTCTCTCTCTCTCTCTCCAACGGCACAACAGCGATCACTGCGAATTGTACTAAGCTGACCTGAACTCTGCGTCACTTCAGACTGATCATTTTACCCCTAGACTGCGATAGAGCTTGTTTGATTCCTATTACCCTAGTTCTGTGTACATGTGTGTTTTATCATTGCTAACCTGTTGCATTTATATCCTTACGATTAGAGTACTGTGTTACTTATTTCTTTAATAAAACTTTATTAGTTTCTGTTAAACCAGACTCCAACTAAGTGGTCCATTTCTGCTGGTTTGGCAACCCAGTTACGGGGTACGTAACAGTATATAAATAAATAACAGATGGGGTACGAGGGGGAGATGCGGCATTAGTGGACATTAGAGAAGTCAACATTCATGCCATCAGGTTGGAGGCTACCCAGACGGAATATAAGGTGTGGCTTCATCTTTACAGTAGAGGAGGCCGTGGATAGACATGTCAGAATGGGAGTGGGATGTGGAATTAAAATGTGTGGCACTGGGAGATCCCGCTTTCTCTGGCGGACAGAGCGTAGATGTTCAGCAAAGCAGTCTCCCAGTCTGCGTCGGGTCTCGCCAATATATAGAAAGCCACATTGGGAGCACCGGACCCAGTATATCACCCCAGCCGACTCACAGGTGAAGTGTCGCCTCACCTGAAAGGACTGTCTGGGGCAATAAATGGTGGTAAGGGAGGAAGTGTAAAGACATGTGTAGCACTTGTTCCACTTACAAGGATAAGCGCCAGGAGGGAGATGAGTGGGGAGGGATGGGGGGATGGGGGGACGAATGGACAAGGGAGTCGCGTAGGGAGCGATCCCTGTGGAAAGCAGGGGGGAGGAGAAGGGAAAGATGTGTTTAGTGGTGGATCCCGTTGGAGGTGGCGGAAGTTACAGAGAATAATATGTTGGACCCGGAGGCTGGTGGGGTGGTAGGTGAGGACAAGGGGAACCCTATTCCTAGTGGGGTGGCGGGAGGATGGAGTGAGAGCGGATGTGCGTGAAATGGGGGAGATGCATTTGAGAGCAGAGTTGATGGGGGAGGAAGGGAAGCTCCTTTCTTTAAAAAAGGAGGACATCTCCCTCGTCCTGGAATGAAAAGCCTCATCCTGAGAGCAGATGCGGCAGAGACGGAGGAATTGCGAGAAGGAGATGGCATTTTTGCAAGAGACAGGGTGAGAAGAGGAATAGTCCAGATAGCTGTGAGAGTCAGTAGGCTTATAGTAGACATCAGTAGATAAGCTGTCTCCGGAGATAGAGACAGAAAGATCTAGAAAGGGGAGGGAGGTGTCAGAAATGGACCAGGTAAACTTGAGGGCAGGGTGAAAGTTGGAGGCAAAGTTAATAAAGTCAACGAGCTCAGCATGCGTGCAGGAAGCAACGCCAATGCAGTCGTCGATGTAGAGAAGGAAAAGTGGGGGACAGATACCAGAATAGGTACGGAACATAGATTGTTCCACAAAGCCAACAAAAAGGCAGGCATAGCTAGGACTCATACGGGTGCCCATAGCTACACCTTTAGTTTGGAGGAAGTGGGAGGAGCCAAAGCAGAAATTATTAAGAGTCAGGACTAATTCCGCTAGACGGAGCAGAGTGGTGGTAGAGGGGAACTGATTAGGTCTGGAATCCGAAAAGAAGCGGAGAGCTTTGAGACCTTCCTGATGGGGGATGGAAGTATATAGGGACTGGACATCCATGGTGAAAATAAAGCGGTGGGGGCCAGGGAACTTAAAATCTTCAAAAAGTTTAAGAGCGTGAGAAGTGTCACGAACATAGGTAGGAAGGGATTGAACAAGGAGGGATAAAACCGTGTCGAGGTATGCAGAAACGAGTTCGGTGGGGCAGGAGCAAGCTGAGACAATAGGTCTGCCAGGACAGGCAGGTTTGTGGATCTTGGGTAGGAGGTAGAAACGGGAAGTGCGAGGTGTGGGAACTATAAGGTTGGTAGCAGTGGATGGGAGATCCCCTGAGCAGATAAAGTTGGTGATGGTGTGGGAGACAATGGCCTGGTGCTCCTTAGTGGGGTCATGATCGAGGGGTAAATAAGAGGAGGTATCCGCGAGTTGTCGCTGTGCCTTGGCAAGGTAGAGGTCACTGCGCCAGACTACAACAGCACTCCCCTTATCGGCGGGTTTAATAGTTAGGTTAAGATTAGTGCAGAGGGAGTGGAGAGCAGAGCATTCCGAAGGAGTGAGGTTGGAATGGGGATAAGGTGCGGTGAAGTCGAGACGGTTAATGTCCCGTCGGCAGTTAGCAATAAAGAGATCCAGAGCAGGCAGAAGACCAGAGCGGGGTGTCCATGAAGAAGAGGAGGGTTGAAGACGGGAGAAGGGGTCATCGATGGGGGTGGAAGAGTCCTTGCCAAAGAAGTAGGCTCGGAGACAGAGACGGCGGAAGAAGAGTTCCGCACCATGGCGAACATGGAACTCGCTGAGGTGTGGGTGAAGGAGGACGAAGCTGAGGCCCTTACTGAGGACAGAGCGTTCTGCCTCCGACAGTTGAAGATCAGAGAGGATGGTAAAGACCCGGCACGGAGAGAGCTGGGATCAGAGGGGGGAGGGGGGAGGCTGGGGGTGTCAATGGAGAGGGGAGGGTTGGGGTGAGAGGAAGATGGAGCCTCTGAGTGCCCAGGAGCTGACGATGGGACCTGAGGGAGATGGGATTGCAGTGTATTGGTAGGGGAAGGGGAGACGGGAGTCACAATAGCAGCACGTAAAGACCCGGCCTGGAGAATGTTGAACTGCCTAGACGTGTTAGATGTGGAAAGGATGTTTCCCATGGTGGGGAAGTCTAGGACAAGAGGGCACAGCCTCAGGATAGAGGGACGTCCATTTAAAACAGAGATGCGGAGAAATTTCTTTCGTCAGAGGGTGGTGAATTTGCGGAATTTATTACCTGTGAAGGCTAGCAGGATGTTATCATTTATTGTAAATTAAATTGAATAGTAAAGATAGAAAAGTAGAGAGCTTTTGTTTCGGTTATGTAGTATGTTAACGAGACTACAGTTGGGGTACAATGGACAATATCACAACGTAGAACATCAGCCCACTGTGTCTCCGACGAAACATGATGCCAAATGAAACTAAATTTCTTCTGCCTTTACACGATCCATATCCTCATATTCCCTGCACGTGCATGCGTCTATCTGACCATCTCTGAGCATCACTATTGTGTCTGCCTCTACCACCACCCAGCAGCCCATTCCCAATACCTACCACTCGCTATGTAAAAATCCTGTCCCACATATCCCTAACTCTGCCCCCCACACCTTAAATGCATGTCCTCTAACATTTGACATTTATTATTTATTCTGAGATGCCTAGGTGTGTCGGAGGTGTCCAGGGAGGGGTAGCAACTCTGGTGAGGGAGCTTGTCGTGTCCATTCTGGGGCAGCTCACTCACCTTTGGGTCCTGCCAGACACTCAGCTCTCACCTGTGGCTCTAAGTAGCACAGCGGCCACACCCCGGTACAGCGCTTTGACAGGTAGGCTAGACCAGGTGGAGGTAGCAGGAGGATCTCATACTCCGGAGGGGTAGAGACATGCCCGTCCTAGCATGTGAAGCCAGCTCTGGCGGACTGGTTGGATGAGATCAGCAGTGAGATCCAACAGCCAAGAAGGGTCTCCAACGCTCTGTGGAGAGTGAGGAGCATGACAACGCAGAGAAGGTGTCATGGTCACCTTCTGCAACCTGGGATGTCCTAGTTTGTGATAACCATTCATACCACTGAAAGCGGATTTCCAAGGTCAACAGAGTGGAACTACCCCAGTGCCATGACTATTCCGCTTTAAACTCTCTCCCACACACGTCTCCTGTCAGTGTTGAAGACAACAGACAGCCATCACAATTGGGTTTGACCAATTTACCTGAATTTTGTTATGAAGAAAGTTGATGAGGTAATGTAATTGGCTTAATAGTTTTTGATGGACTGTTAACCATGCATGATCTGACTTTGGGTGCTTTGCTGTTGCTTGCATGGTGGATGGTGGGAATGCTGATGTTTCATGCTAGAATAAGAGGGGACAGGGGAGGGAGAGAGGGAGGGGAAGGGAAGGGAGAGGGTTGATACTTTAGCTGCTGCTTGTGTATCGGAGGGCGGCAGGAGGCTCTGGGGTTCTTACATTTTTTTCTGTCGTTTATTCTTTTGGGGGTATTCTTCGGTTTCAAGATTGCCTATGATGAGTAAAAATTTCAGGTTGTAATACATTCTCTGATATTAAATGAACTATTGAATTATTGCACAGTGATGTACTCCAAAGATATGGCCACCACTGCTGACCCGCCAACTGGAGAGTGCAGTGATTAAGGGTCGAAACACTCTGTGAAGGTTGGGCACCACCTAACAACATCTGCTCCTGGCCAAAAGCTACGGTTACCGCATCAGGCAACTGAAGAAAGCACCCTGGATTATGATGGAAGTGTATCACTCTGAAACACCACGAGAGAGATGGAAATCAAACAAGGAAGCCTGGGTGACAACTGGTGTTTTTCAAAGTTGGTTTGTTTCACATTTTTCCAGCAATGAAGCGATATTGTGAGGAGCATGACCTTGAACTTAAAACATTGTTGGTACCTAATAATGCCCCAGGCCACCCTGAGAATCTTGACACACTTTGGGCCTGCATTCCTGTAGAAGTGGTTTACCTTCCACCTAACACCACTTCATCACCCCAACCAAGGGGTAACATCAAATTTTAAAGTCTACTACCTTCGTCACACATTCAAGCAACCTGCAGAGGAAACAAAAGGTCAAGACAAACAATCCATCAGGCAATTTTGGAACATCTATAACGTCATGAAAGCTGTGGACAATATCAAAGCAGCCTGGAATGAAGTAACTTCAAACTGCATAAGCGGAGTGTGGAGGAAGCTATGGCCAGAAGCATGCAATGACATCCTAGGATTTCAGGCAGAACCAGTCATCCAAAACGTCATTGAACTAGCCAATGAACTGGGATTAGACGATGCTGTTGAAAAGTTACTGCATTCTCATGGTGAGAGCCTTTATAACGAAGAGCTTTGAGAATTGGCAGATCAATGTATCCTGGGTGAATCTGAGGACACAGGTGAAAAAAACACCAGCAAGAAATCGATAATGACCCTGACTGGGAGCGAAGCGGTAAGGTAAACAGAGGTGTTCTTGACATGATTCTCTGCTACCGAGAACTGCTTTATGGAGGAAATTTAAGAAAAAGCAGTCAAATCACAAAGCCAAAGTTAAAAGACCCACAGCCTGCACCACCCCCCCCCCCCAGATGTAACCACCATCCACTTCCCGCTGCTGCTGTGATGTGTTGCTGCCCCACTGATGTACAGGTCAGGCCTATTTGCATATTTGTTACTGCACAAATCACTGTGCACACATAAAATAATGCATCATGTATCTCCTATACAATCAGGCACACATGTCCACTTACACAGATTTGCATAGCGCTCCACCTCCAAGGAACGCATCCTCAGCGTTAAGCGGGGCCTGAGGATGCTGTGGTGCGTTTGGAATTTGCTGTGTGCGTTGGTCAGGGCACAACATCAGAATCAGAATCAGGTTTATTATCACCGGCAAGTGTCATGAATTTGTTAACTTAGCAGCAGCAGTTCAAGGCAATACATAATATAGAGTAAATAAATTACAGAATATGTATATTGAAAAGATTAAAATCGTGCAAAAACAGAAATAATATATATTGAACAAGTGAGGTAGTGTTCATGGGTTCAATGTCCATTTAGGAATCGGATGGCAGAGGGGAAGAAGCTGTTCCTGAATCGCTGAGTGTGTGCCTTCAGGCTTCTGTACCTCCTACCTGATGGTAACAGTGAGAAAAGGGCATGTCCTGGGTGCTGCGGGTCCTTAATAATGGACGCTGCATTTCTGAGACACCGCTCCTTGAAGATGTCCTGGGTACTTTGTAGGCTAGTACCCAAGATGGAGCTAATTAAATTTACAACCCTCTGCTGCTTCTTTCAGTGCTGTGCAGAAGCCCCCCACCCCCCACACAGCCTGTCAGAATGCTCTCCACAGTACAAGTTTTTGAGTGTATTTGTTGAGATGCCAAATCTCTTCAAACTCCCAATGAAGTAGAGTCGCTTTCTAAACAACATGCAACAAAAAACAACATTCAACAAAAAATAACATTGAACAATTATAAAGAATGAATTCTAGTAAAGTATGGATATGGAATAAAATATGCATAAATATATAAATACCAACATATAATTACACCATAAACAGTATTATATAAACAAGAGAAAATCTGCAATGCTGGAAATCAAAGCAACACACACAAAATGCTGGAGGAACTCAGCAGGCCAGGCAGCATCTATGGAAAAGAGTACAGTTGATGTTTTGGGCCGAGACTCTTCATCAGGACTGAAGATAAAAAGACGAGGAGTCAGAGTAAGAAGGTGGGGGGAGGGGGGGAGGTTTGAAGTAAAGAGCTGGGAAGTTAATTGGTGAGAGAGATACAGAGCTCGAGAAGGGGGAATCTAAATAGAAGAGGACAGAGGCCATGGAAGAAAGAAAAGGGGGAGGAGCACCAGAAGGAAGTGATGGACAGGTAAGGAGATAAGGTGAGAAAGGGAATTGGGAATGGGGAATGGTGAAGGGAGTGGGGCATTACCAGAAGTCCAAGAAATCAATGTTCATGCCATCAGGTTGGAGGCTACCCAAGTGGAATATAAGGTGTTGCTCCACCAACCTGAGTGTGGCCTCATTAACAGCAGAGGAGGCCATGGACTGACATTTCGGAATGGGAATGGGAAGTGGAATTTAAATGGGTGGCCACAGAGAGATCCTGCTTTTTCTGATGGACCGAGTGTAGGCACTCAGCGAAGCAGTCTCTAAATCTACGTCGGGTCTCACCGATATCCAGGATGCCACACCGGGAGCACCGGATACAGCAGGTGACCCCAACAGACTCACAGGTGAAGTGTCTCCTCACCTGGATTAACTACCTGAGGGAAGAAAAATATAAGCTAGCATGAAGGTTTTGTTTTTGTAGCCCTCTAGTGTTTTCCAGAAGAGAGCTTTTGGAAGAGGCACCAGATAGTAACATAACACAAAAAGGTGAAAATGATGGAAAATTGTAATTAAATTCAGGAGGACATAGCAACGCTGGTGTAATGTGCAGAAAGTGTCTGATTTATTCAGAAGGTGGATATCACTACCTAGGCCAGCAATGAAATCCCATCCCTAATTATTCTGCAGAAGGATGTTGAGGAGCTACCTGCGTGAACCATTGTGGTCTGTCTGGTAGAGTTGCTGGTGGGGAGGCAGTTCCAGGATTTAGAACAGGCAACAAAATCTATCAATTCAACAACATTTCCAAACCAGGATAGGGTGCAACTTGGAAGGAACTGGCTGGTAGTGGCGTTCTCCTTGATGGTGAGTAGCTGAAGTGCATTTTATAACAATGGTGATGCAGGGTCCTGCACAGGACGCCAAGTAGCTCTTCTATCCTGAAGAGTTCTTTGAGGGTGGAGCAAAGTTAACACACCGCTAAACGGTGACTCCTTTCCTTGTATCTTCAGAAATAACTCTATTTCTATCTTTGATATCTCTTTTTTCCCTTTTCAAGGTTCTTTTGAAGACCCTGACTTGGAGTTACTCTCTGACCTCGGTTCTTCGTGGGAATGGGACCTGCTCTCAAGCCTGACGACCGGACACTTTTTGCTATGCTAAGGACACGGCCTGGAAGATAAGTGCATCTTCAGGGTGCCAGATTTTTGTGGCTCTGGAGACGGGCTGATTCAAGGCCGGTGCCCTTGTCTGAGGCGTCGCGGGAGAACATGGGACATTGTGAGCCATGAGTCCAGAGACCTGAGCCTTTCCGGGGCGGATTCTCCGACAGAGCTCAGAAAAAGTGACGCAACAGACTTTTAACATCATAAATCAGCGAGTTGTTTATTATGTCTCGCCTCTCACGATGAAGTGGGGACACCTCTTTTTCCACTATTAGGGAGAGAGAGAGCCTGTGGTATGTCAAACTAATGGGTGAATGAGCAGTATTTGGGGCACTACAAGTCTGAGTCTTTATTAATGCTTTGCTGCATGCTTGAGTGCTCGGTGGAGGGCCTTGATGCTTTTTTGCTGGTGAGGAGAGGGGGGAACTTGTTGCCTTGCTGCTGCTTGTGTGTGGGGTGGGGGAGCTGGGGAGGACTTCGGGGTTCTAATGTTTAACTGTCGTTTCTTCTTTGGGGCACTCCTCTGTTTTCATGGATGTTTGTGAAGAAAAAGAATTTCAGGATTTATATTGTATACGTTTCTCTGACATTAAATGTACCTATTGAAACCTACTGAGCTGCACTCATTTGGGCAAAACAGAAGAATTCCATCACATTCCTGATTTGTGCCCAGCTGCCGATCTGCTCTTTAGATTAAAGATAATGAAGAGAAGAGTGAAGTGATACAATTCAGTGAGAAGAATGAACAGAAACGCAGTGGCACAGCCAGTAGAGCTGCTGCCTCACAGGGCCGGAGACCGGGGTTCAGTCCTGACCTCGGATGCTGTGTGTGCGGAACCTGCCCGTAACCGCGTGGGTCCCCTCCCCTCCCCCCCCCCCCCGGATGCTCCAGTGTCTCCTCATGTCAAAGGTATCTGGTTTGATTGGCTGCTGCAAATTGCCCCCAGTCTATCGGTAAGCGGTAGAATCTGGTGAGACACAAGAGAGTGCAGATGCTGGAACCTGGAGCAACACACAAAAGGCTGGAAGAACACGATGGTCAGTCGATGTTTCAGACTGAGACTGAGATGGTCAGTTGACGTTTGGAATCTGGGAGGACTTGATGAGGATCGAAAATGGGATTAATATAAGATCACGGTTGATGTCAGTATTGAGTTGTGGGCTGTAAGAACTGCCTCTGTGCTGTAACTCTCTATTACTCCAACACTATATTATTTGAAGAGTATGACAAGGGTCTGAAGTTGAGAAAGCTGAATGGAGGATGCTTTATGTATAACAAAAACACACGGTACAAAAGTCAGAAAGTTATATTTTATATCTCTGTCATTCACTGATAAGACTCCATCTGGAGCACTGTGGCCAATTCTAGACATCACACTTCTTTGAATAATGTCAACATCCACAGACAATGCTCTGAAGGTTACTACAGAAGTGACAATGGTGAAAAACTTCAGTTGTTTGGAGAAGGAGTGGAGGTACTGACATCATTCTACTTGTAGTCAAGTAGAGAGGTTTGATCAAATGTTTCAAATCACAGAATGACGCTTGAAAAAGGAGTATCTAATCCCATTAGTGGAATAATTGTGTAGGTTTGGCACGTTGCCTGAAACTTGGACAAACTTCTATAGATGCACAGTGTAGAGTATCTTAATTGGTTGCAACATTTCCTCTCATGGAAGCACCAATGTCCAGGAATGGAAAAGACTTCAGGAAGTGGTGAATACAGCCCAGTCCATCATTGGCAAATCCCTCCCACCACAGAGCTGCAAAAGACACAGCATCTATCATCAAGGACTCCCACCATCTAGAACATGTTCTCTTCTCACTTCTACCCTTGGGAAAGAGGTACAGGAGCCTTAGCTCCTGCACCACCAGATTCAGGAACAGTTAATCCTTACAACCATCAGGTTCTTGAACCGACTGGGTAACATCACTCACCAAAACTCTGATCTGATTCCACAATCGACAGATTCATTTTCAAGGAATCCCCAACTCATAGTCTCAGTATTTTTTGCTAGTTCGAGCCTCAGCTGTGGCAGCGTGTTTGTGTCCTTGAGCAAGGCACTTAACCACACATTGCTCTAGCATCTACACCCCACACAGACTTCCAATCTGTGCCTTGTAAGGCATGAAAATGCCCGATGCAGGCCTCTCATGGTCTGAGCTGATGTTTCCTCCTTATCTTCTTTTACACATTGGCTATTTGTCAGTCTTTGTTTATGTATATTTTTTCATAAATTACATTGTATTTCTTTATTTTCCTGTAAGTACTTGTAAGGAAATAAATCTCAAGGTATATGGTAACATATACATCCCTCGACAATAAATTTACTTTGAACTTTGATATTGTACCTCATTTAGGACTGCACCTACCTTACTTGTTCCACACACAGATGACCTCTTTGGTCCTTAAGTAGACCCACTCTTTCTCTGTTCACCCTCTTGTTCCTGATATATCTGACCATAAAGGGCAGTGGAGGGAGATGCAGTAATATATTCCAAAGGGCATTTGGATAATTATTATTACTATTATTATTATTGTTACAGAGATTCAGCACAGACCAGGTCTTTCAGTCCTTTGAGCCACATCACCCAGCAATCCCCTGATTTAATCCTAGTCTAATTGCAGGACAATTTACAAAGACCAATTAACCTATCAACCAGTACACCTTTGGACTGTGGGTGGAAACCAGAGCACCCAGAGGAAACCCACGCAGTCATAGGGAGAACGTACAAGTTCCTTACAGGCAGTAGTGGGATTTAAACCCCAATCACCTGTACTGTAAAGCACTGTGCTAATCACTATGCTACCGTGCCCCGCGACACAAGCAGGTGATGTAGACTGAGGGATAGGACTAGGGGAAAGGGCAGAGGCGGGAGGAGGAAGGTACTGCCTCCTTAACGGATCCAGCAGCAGACAATGATACCCCGGTGCTGATTATTCTTTCTTTTGTCGTCCACTCCTCTCTCGCCTCCCACTAAATATTGATCCAGGAAAGCATTCACATACAGGCAACCAGGCTAGAGAATTGTGTGTCAATAATGAAATTATTTACTATTATACATCAGTATAATTCTCAGAGTGGGCAGGCTCACGGCAAAGAAGCAATTCAGCCCACCGAGACCATGAGCTTCCTCTGGAAGTGTAACCAGAATGTGTGATTGAAACCGCCAATGTTAAATTACACTGACGTTGCAGAGTCATAGTGCGATACTGCACAGAAACAGGCCTTGAGCACACCAAATTCATGCCAGCCATCAATTACTAATCCCATTTATCTCTGCTTAGTCTTCTATGTCTTGGTAATTCAAACGCTTGTCTGAATAGTTATTAAACGTTGTGAGAGTACCAACCAACATCCCCTGAGGCAGATTCCAACCAGCAATTCTTCCTAAAATCCCTTCTGAACTTCTTAAACACTTTTTAAATCTGTAACCGTCCAATTTAAGACACCTCTGCTGGAGAATAATTCTGTCAATTGCCCACATAACTTTGTATACTTTGGCACATTATCCCCTCAGCCTCCTGAACTTAATTTACAAAGTTATCTTGTTGTCTTATGAAGATAGGTTGCGGTCGAGTGAGCCAGGGACTTTGTCCTTTGGAGTGAAGGAGGATGAGAGGTGACTTGATGATAAGAGACATAAATCGAGACATGTTCCCAGGGCAGAAATGGCTGATACCAGGGGGCATTATTTTGATGTGATTGGAGGGAAGTATAGCCCGGGGGCGGGGGGGGGGGGGAATGTCAGAGGTAAGTTCTTTACTCAGAGAATGGCGAGTGTATGGAATGCACTGCCAGGGATGGTGATAGAGGCAAATATATTAGGAACATTTAAGAAACTCAGATAGGCACATGGATGATAGAAAACGGAGGGCTATGTAGGAGGGAAGGATTAGACTGATTTTAGAGTAAGTTAAAGTCAGCACAACAGCATGTCCCAAAGGGCATCTACCCTTCCGTAATCTTCTATGTTCTATGTTCTTATCTACCAATTTCACTGAAGCACAGTGAATGGCTGTAAAAGTCAATCGGCCAAATCAAAGTTTAAAAAGTTCAAAGTATTTTTTAATCAAAGTACATACACGTATACTACCTTGACATATATTCATTTTCTTGTAGTCATTTACTGGAAAAAAGAAAGCATTTCACGGTACCTTGCTCACTGAGTAGACAGCCAGTATCATTTTCCCAGGGTCGAAATGCCTAATACTAGAGGGCACACATTTAAGGTGAGATGGGGTTGTTCAAAGGAGATGTGCAGGGCAGGTTTTCTTACACAGACAGTGTCTGGAAAGTGCTGCAAGAGATGGGCATTGACCAGATGACCAACAGAGGCATTTAAGGGGTGTTAAACAGGCACATGGGTAGGCAGAGATTTGAGGGATATTGACCATGGGCCAAAGGACCTATTCTAGGTTCTCTAATCTATCTGTCTATCTATCTATCTGTTTATTGAGATACACTGCAAAGTAGGGCCTTCCAGCCCTTCAAGACACACTGCCTAGCAATCCCCTGATTTAAATCCTGGCCTAATCACAGAGCAATTTATAATGACCAACTAACCTATCAACCAGTACGTATTTGGACTGTGGGAGGAAACTGGAGCACCCGGAGGAAACCCACGCAGTCATGGGGAAAATGTACAGACAGTGGTGGGAATTGAACCCAGATCACTGGTAGTGTAATTAGGAGAAATGTAGATAATTCACAACCACTGACATTGAGTTGGGGTTTCGCCTTAGGAAGCTGGTCTGATGTGATGACATTGTTACGTAAAGAGTTTCAGTGTGCTTTTGTGTTTAGGTTTGGAGTTCAATAAAATGTGGTATGGGTTTCATTAAACATAAAATGCCTCACTTTGTTTTACTTGCAAAAATCTTCATTGGTGACCCCAATGACCTAGGACAATTCCTGAGTCATTGAATATGTCAGCCAATGCAGTTGCTCTGAAATAGATAGAGAGATAGATATACTTTACTGCTCCCGAGGGAAATTGGGTTTCGTTACAGCCGCACCAACCAAGAATAGAGCGTAAATATAGCAATACAAAAACCACGAACAATCAAACAACAATATGCAAACTATGCCAGATGGAAATAAGTCCAGGACCAGCCTGTTGGCTCAGGGTGTCTGACCCTCCACGGGAGGAGCTGCAAAGTTCGATGGCCACAGGCAGGAACAACCTCCCGTAACGCCCAGTGTTGTATCTCGGTGGAATATGGCCGCAGTCCAACAGTAAAAAGTTCAATATCCGGTCTACAAACTCGTTCCTCGATCGTAATATGACCAGGATTGCACCATCCGTTGTTAACCAGAACAGCAAGCCCCCAACTCCTTTACGCTTACCGCTCTCAGTGCACTTCCGGTCAGCCCAAACGGTCTGGAAGCCATCCATGGAAAAGTTTTGATCGGGTATATCCTCGTGCAGCCTCAGTAAAACACATAACAAACATAAATTGCCAGAGTTCTGGAAGCAAAACGCCACTGCTTTGTTTATACAAGCTGGGGCCCAGATCACTCTGCGAGAAATCATCGCCGATGGCACACTCTATGTGGTAGCGTCACTCAGCAACTCCATGGCTGTGAGAGTGGTGAGTCTACTAGAACACCCACCTGAACAGGATCAATACCGATCATGGAAATCTCATCTTTTACAGACCTTTGGGCTATCGTGGTCTGAGTGCACCAAATAGTCACTCCCCTTGCCCAGCCTCAGCGATGCTAGGCCTTTGCAGCTAATGGACCACATGCTGTCTCTCCTAGGAAATCAACAACCTTGCTTTATTTTTAAAGATCTCTTCATGCAGCAAATTCCTGATCAAGTTCACATAGCCCTCGCTAATACACCAGTGAATGACTATAGGGGGCCGGCTAAAATGGCTGATAGACTACACTCAGCTAGGCAGCGGTGCATCATTCTTCTTCCTTTCTCCACCTCAGTAAGGCTGGTCAGCAAGGCCCCCAACATAAGGATGGCCACGACTGCGAAACAGACAAAGCCAGGCCTGTGTTTTTACCATGCTCACTTTGGTACGAATGAAAGGAAGTGCCGAACATCTTGCAGGTTTGACAGTACCAGAGCATCAGGACCTCAGAGATCTGTGAACACCATGGGTTCCAGTTGCCAGGGTCGTTCTCTGTTCATTACGGACACCCTTTCAGGGTGACGCTTCCAGTGTGACAATGGTACTAAAGGCTTACTGAACAGCAATCACGGGCCTGCGGTTGGCTAACATTAAGTTCGGCAAAGCTGAGGTTTCTCTCCTGTGCGAGGTCTCAATCGATCACCCTCACCTCATAGCAGACTGAAGGAGGACTGTTTTTGACTCCATACATGGCTTCTCGCTTCAAAGCCGGAAGGCCTCACAGATACTGGTGCACTAAAGTTTGTGTGGCGCAGCCTCAGAAAGGACGTGTGTGACTGGACTGTAGCCTGTGTGGAGTGTCAGTGGGCAAAAATTAGTCGTCATTTTCAGGCACCATTGGCAACTTTTCAGGTCCCTGAACAACGGTTTGACCAGGTCAACGTAGACCTTGTTGGCCCTCTTCCCCTCTTCCCACCGTTTCATGCACCTTCTTACCATGGTGGACGTTACCACCAGTGGTCAGAGGTCATCCCTGTAGCATCAACAACAGCCACAGGCATGGCTCGGGTGTTCATCAACACCTGGGTTGCTCGGTTTGGCACCCCATTTGATATTTCCTCTGACCGTGGTCCCCAATTCATATTAGACCTCTGGGCTGTGATGACCCAGAGCCTTGGCTTTAGGCTACCTCACACCACAGTGTATCACCTGCAGTCCAATGGCCCATGTGAGCGGTTTCACCAGCCCTTAAAAGCTGCTTTGAGTGCTTCCCTGACAGACCAGCATTGGCATGATCGTCTCCTGTGGGTCCTGTTGCGGTTCAGAACAGCTCCAAAAGAGAACATGCACTCATCTGCAGCTGAGTTGGTATATGGGCAGCCATTACAAGTGCCAGTTGATTTCATTCTTGATGCCAGGACCTCCTGGTTTACTTCTCAACAGTGTTCCACCTTCCTCAGTAAATTCAATTCCTTTTCACCTATTCCTCCCTCCCAGCATGGCAGAAAGCACTCTTAGCTTCCTGTTGACCTACATTCCACCTCATTTGTTTTTGTCCACCATGACGCACACCGGCATCCCCTTAGGCCCCCTCACGATGGCCCGTTCCGCATTTTGGAACAGGCAGAAAAGACTTTTGTCGTAGATTAGAATGGTTAACCTGAAAGTATTTCCGCAGATCACCTTAAACCGGCCCACCAAGATTTGGAGTATTCCGCGGCCATGCCCCTGTCGTCACAACATGACCATGTGCTTGTCAACACACCTCTGGAGGAGCCAAAGGGACCAGTGGTTCCTGTACCCATAGAACACAGGACCTGAGCCAGGCGGCTTGTCTAACCACAGGGCAAGCTCACAATGCCAGTTTTAGTGAATTCTGTGGGAAGCCTGTGTAAGGTAACGTAACTGGGAGAAATGTACATAATTTACAACCACTGACATTGAGTTGGGGGTTTCACTTTAAGAGGCTGGTCTGATGTGATGACATTATTACCGAAGGAGTTTTAGTGCGCTTTGGTGCATAGGATTTGGAGTTCAATAACATGTGTTATTGGTTTCATTAAACTTTGTTTTATTTGCAAAAACCGACACTGTAAATCATTGTGCTAACCACTGTGCCAGCATGCCACTCTGAATCCATAAATAGGAAAGAAAGACCGTGGGTGATTTTTTAAAACTCAAAATTGTGCAGCTGAACACCAGAGAGTGGTATTCATATCTTCTGCAGTTAAACATTATCATTCCCTTTCATCAGGAGAAGATTTAAACTTCTTCAAGGTCGGCATATCTTGAAGAAACTGCACAGTGGAGTGGAAATCATAAACACAAGAGATTGTGCTAAAAACTGAGGGAGATGAGAAGGAGATAGAAATGTGTCCATGCAGCGTAGAGAGAAATGACAGGTTTAAGACTACGAGAAAGCCCTTCTTCCTCAGCAGGACTGCGTTAGTAAATAACTCCCATCCAGACAATGATCTTGTGCGTTTCAGTAGATTTCCAGCATCTGCAGAAACTCCTCTGTTTATGATTTCTGCTCCACTGTGAAGCCTCTTCAAAGTATGCCTTGAAGAAGTTTAAATCCTGATGACAAGTCTCAGCCCGAAACGTTGACTCTTAATGTCCTTTCATAGATTCTGCCTGCCTGCTGAGCTCCTCCAGCACTTTGTGTGTGTTACATCTGTACAATGCGTGTGTTTTAGAGTCAGGGGAGTGAAGGCAAAGATCATTCCAGTTGTAATTGGTTTGAGCCCAGATTCCTTCAGCCTCAGTGCGCAGATGTTAGTTACGGAATCTGTGTGCCAGCAATTCTTCTGCAGTTGTTCATTCTAATCCCATTTTCCTGCCCTTTTCTTCACACCTTTTCATAGCTTTCTTTTTCAACAGTTTTTGCAATCTGCATTTAAATGATGTGCCAATGCTGAATCATCAGTGAGGGGAAAGCACTTCAATTATTGCATTCTGCTATCCATTTCTCAGCCTTTTTCTCCTTTCTGGTGTTAGTTTTCTGCAGTTTCCATGCGAGAAGGAGTGAGATAGGGGATTTATTATCCTCTCACAGGTCACTAAACTTCTGTTTATTTCAATATCAGAAAAGATCAAGGATCAACTCTATACACCATATACTTTTACATCTATTAGGAACTTGCTGTGGTGCATTAGCACAATATGCAATGAAGAAACAACATTTAACAATAATAAAGAATAAATAATTATATAAAAAAGAGGTTAAAGTATAGATATAGAATAAAATGTGCATAAATACATAAATACCAGCATGTGATGACAATGTAAACAGCATTATAAAAAGAGGTTTAAAGTGTTTACAGTGCAGTGAGGTAATGCATTGAGGGAAGTTGGGGGAGGGGAGCCCAACTAAAATGGCTAATCCAATTAACTGCCTGGGGGAAATAAATTTTTAAGACGGCATGAAATCTTGCAAGGAGAATTGGATCAAAATTGAACATTTCTGTCCTTTCCTAAACTTAGTAATATATTCTTTTACAGAAGTCATAGAGTCAAAGAGCCAAAGAGCCAGACAGCAAGGAAACTGGCTTTTCGGCCCAACTAGTCCATGCTCATCAAGATGCCCAACCAATTTAGTCCCATTTGTCAGTGTTTCCCTCCAAAGCAGGGGTTCCCAACCTGGGGTCCATGGACCCCTCGGTTAATGTTAAGGGTCCATGGTGTCAAAAGTGTTTCTGTCCAAGTGCCTTTTAAAAGTTGTATTGTACCAGCCCTAACCACGTCATCTAGCAGATCATTCCACATACAGGTTACTCTTTGTGTAAAGTAGTTGCCTCTCAAGTTCCTATTACATCTTTTGCTCCTCACCTTAAACCGGTGCCCTTTAGTCCTTCATTCCCCAACTCTAGTAAAAAAGACTGAGTGCATTCACAATATCTATGCCCCTCATCATCTTATTCTTCGCTATAAGATCACTACCTAGTCTCCTACACGCCAAGGAATAAAGTTCAACCTTTCCCGATAACCCAGTACCTCAAGTCCTGGCAACACCTTTGTTCATCTTTTTTGCACTCTTTCAAGTTAAATACTATCTTTCCAATTGCAGGCTGACCAAAACTGAACACAAGATTTCAAGCATGACCTCACCCACACAGTGACTTCCTAACTTTTGTACTCAATGCACTGATAGATGAAGGACAGCATTCTAAAAGCCTTCCTCTCCATCCTGTCTACCTGCGACTTCATCTTCAGGGAACAATGTACCTGAAGTCCAAGGTCCCTCTGTTCACTGCTGCCCAGGGCCTTGTGTTCATTGCTTTTTTTTCACTCAACCATACAGAGTGTGCAGGATCTTAAACTCAGAGACAGGAGTCCAAGGGCCTGTGGAGTGGAGACCAGGGGAAGTCTAACTGAGTCTTTGCAGTGGCCCTGGGAGAAGAGAGTCAAGGTGGACTCTGCCAATTGGAATCTTCCCATACATGAATGATATCACTGCCTTGTTCTCAGACTCACAATTAATCTGGAGAATGACTAGCAAGTCTAAACAGTCAAACCAAACTGTACTTAATTACACCAAAAGTAAGGCCATGATTTTTAGCAACTGACTTGACCAACCTTCTGTTCCTTTCACCAACAAGAATGACTGAGATTTCTGGGAATCAGTTTTGGAGGAGCGGAGACATGTGGCAAGAATTGGCTGGAGTAGTAACAGAAATTAGGACTGTGGGAGTGTTTCTCCCTCGTGACAGCACATAGAAACTGGCCATCAGGGGATCTGTTGTATGTGGCGCAGGGGTCCCCATACCCTACTCCAGCACCAGGCAGTTACCAAAGTCATGTTCTGCTTCATCTGGAGATCGGGGTGGGTTGCATCCATTTAGCCATGATGCACATCCCAAGAGAAAGGGAGAAATTGTACCCAATATGGCCCATCTGTTGAAGACCACTTTCTTAGCTGGGAATGGAACCTAAGCACGCAAACATCAAGTGTCGCTGAGGTTCTACCTGCTCCCAGTGTTGCAAAGGATGAGCTTTGTGTTGTTGCCCTGCAGTTTCTATGACCGCACGTCTAACAGGGAGCGTCAGCATGGAACATCCTGCAGGCCCTACCAGAGAAGGACGCATTAGATCCTGTGGGATGGTTCCCCAAGCAGATTGTCAAAACCATTTGGCAAAATGGCCCACCACCGAAACGCATTAACAAGCACCAAGACCTCATTTGGCAGGTGGTGTTAGGGACCCTCCTTGTCAGATCCTTCCTGCAGGGTCGAAGTCTTATTCCCGATACATGCTGCTTTAGAGATAGCTACGATGCAGACAAGGAAGGCATCAGCCTCTTTGTAGCATGTGTATTGTACATGCAAAGACAGTCTTGAAAGGGATGCAATCGTCCTTATCAAGGTTCAGTCAAAGCAGGTGTGTAACAGATGGAGACGTTCCTGATGGAGACAAGACTCTGTAAATCTACTGTGTCAAGGTGATAGTGTAATTGAGATTTATTAATTAAATTATAATTAATTAATTTATTAATTCTCATCACAAAAAGAATTGGGCTGAATCCAAAACCGCAGAAAAGTGTTTGTTTAGAATCTATTAGACTTGAAGTGATTTCCTCAGCACCTAATCAATGGTAAGAACATAAGTAAAAATAGGAGGAGGCCAGTCAGCTTGTCTGCTCTCCCACTAACACTGTCGCCTCGACACAGCAGAGTCACAGAGTCCTGCCTCCACCAAGAAAGTGAAGGAGTCATCCTCCCTGGGGTACAAATCATTGATTCATCCATATTTTCCACACATGCCCAAGCTAGTCTCCTGATATTCTGGCTTGTCATAATTGCCAATACAGGAAATTTGAAGCTCTTTACATAGTTTGCGGATTGGAAACTTTTCTTTCACTTACTGTTGGCGGCACTCGTCATGGATTTGAGAACTATCTCTGGATCACCATAATATTCTAAGTTTGATATGCATTCCTGTTCTAACCAGGTCTGCAGGCTCTAAATGTGGACCTCCTGAAAATAACAATGAGAATTTATAAGCTCATAACAAAAAAATGAGTTTTCCATTCATATTAGACCATAAGATATAGCAGCAGAAGTAGGCCATTCAGCCCATCGAGTCTGCTCCGCCATTCAATCATGGCTGATCCAATTCTTCCAGTCATCCCCACTCCCCTGCTTTCACCCCATACGCTATGATGCCCCGATTAATCAAGAACCTATCTATCTCTGCCTTAAATACACCCAGTGTCTTGGCCTCCACAGCCACTCGTGGCAACAAATTCCACAGATTTATCACCCTCTGACTAAAGTAATTTCTTTGCGTCTCAGTTCTAAAAGGACGTCCTTCAATCCTGAAGTCGTTCCCTCTTGTCTTAGAATCCCCCACCATGGGAAATAACTTTGCCATATCTAATCTGGTCATGCCTTTTAACATTCAGAATGTTTCTATGAGATCCCTCCCCATTCTCCTGAACTCCAGGGAATACAGCCCAAGAGCTGCCAGATTTTCCTTGATTAGTTTTATTAGCTTTACCATTGGAAGGGTTTGATCGAAAAGTAAATGAGAGCAGTTTGGTTTGGTAACAATTGATCTATTTGCTTCCTGCTTGGAAAAGAAGGGTACTTGCAGGGTGATAATGGGTGTTGAATAGCGAGTGGGAAAGAGGAAGAAACAAGTCCCTTCAGAGTTGTCAATCCTGAATCCTGAATCAACCCAGCCACGGGGGGGGGGGGGGGAGTGAAGAGATTAACACCTGATAAAGTTTAAGATTTGAGTAAATTCTTTTCCACCATCAGAACTGCACTTGTAAACAAATCCCAACACCGCTCAGTTACCTGAAAAAAGTCCTTAATAAACGTAACCAAAATACACAAGGAATATTCAAACCTGCCAGCTGGTTAAAGATACCGCAGGCTCGGTGCGATGACATTCACCAGACTGATTACTAGGATAAGAGGACTATCGCACCAGGACGAGTATACAGTACCTGAATGAGAGATGGGTTCGCAGAAACATAAGATCTTGAGCAGACTTCACAGGTAATAAAAACCTGATATTTTTCCAGTGGGAGGACTTAGAGGTCAGGTGTTGGTGGTGGATGGAATATGCAGATAATAATCATGGCTTCAAGATATTACTAGCTATTAACATGGAACAGTTCAGCAGAGGCAGAGGAAGATGTCTGTGCCACACACAATACCAAATTCATGGCAGGAGCAGAAGATGGCAGCGCGCCGCGCGTGCGCAGCTCTCCAGTGAAAAATGATGTTGTATCTGTTATATAGGGGCCATGGACAATTCTGATTTGATGGAGACGGATGTGAAATCACAGAGGAACATCTGGAGAAATTTCTGAAACGCCCATCCGCTGCTGTTGTTACTGTGTGGTCGGGAATCTTTCGGAGGGTAGGCCTCAAAATCCCCGGCCTTGCCTGCTTTTGGCGACCGAGAAAGAGGTCGAATCGCTCGGACAGAGATGGCGCTCAGTACTCGGTGTCGGAGAGCTGATCAGATCTCGAAGTTTTCGGATGACTCAGAGTCGGATTGTAGTCGGCATGGCAGGGAGAGTTTTTCTTCCTTCTCCCGTCTGCGTGAGATGTGGGACATTTGAGAAACTTTGAACTTTACTGTGCTCACGGACTTTCTTCATCAAGTTATGGTATTGTGCACTGTTGTAACTATATGTATAGTTATGTGGTTTTGTCAGGTTTTTCAGCCTTGGTTTATCCTGTGTTTTGTGGTATCACACCGGAGGAAATAATGTATCATTTCTTGATGCATGCATTACTAAATGACAATAAGAGGGGACTGCGTGTCTTCATAATCTAAAAAAAATTAAACAGCCTCTCTCTTCTGCCTGTAGATGATCCATATCCCTCCATTCCCTGTATATTTATGTATCTAACAGCCTCTTATATATATATATATATATATATATATCAGTTTCCACTATTACGCTCGGCAACCTGTTCCAAACACCTTTGTGTTAAAAAAACTTGCCCTGCACATCTCCTGTACACTTTCCCCCTCTCACCTTAAATGCATACCTCCAGTACTTTGCATTTCTGCCCTGGCTGTTCACTCGATCTACATCCATCATAACTTTGTGAACTTCTATCAGATCTCCCCTCAGCCTCCAAACCTCCAGAGAAAACAACTGAAGTTCCTTCATCCTTTTATTTAGCTCATTCCCTCTAATCGAGGCAGCATCCAGGTAAACCTCTTCTATACCCTGCCAAAACTTCTGCATCCAACCAAAGTTTTATATAGCTGCAACATGACTTCCTGGCTCTCATATCTAGTGCCCTTGTAGGGCAATATAATTGATGGAAGTGCACATAATTCACCGCTACCAGCATTGAGTTGGGGTTCATTTTAAAAGGCTGGTCTGACGTGATGACATAATTACGCATTTTTTACCGCACTTTTGTGTTCAGGTTTTGGAGACAATAAATGAGTTGTTATGGTTTTTCTTAAGCATAAAATGCCTCTGCCAATTTATTTGGGAAAACCAACATTGGCGACCCCAGTGCTCTAGGACAATTCTAGAGTTATTAAACATGTTGGCTTTGAAACTGCCGGAGTTTTGGCAGCAGAATGCTATTGCGTGGTTTGTAGAAGTTGAAGCCCCATTCACGCTGTGACAAATCACCGTGGACACCAAATATTTCCATGTGGTAGCGTTGTTTAGCAATTCCACTGTGGCAGGAGTGGTGAGTCTGCTATAAATACTGATTGCTGAACACTCATCTTTAGCAGACTTTTGGACTATTACGGTCTGAGTGCGCCAAACAGATGCTCTCCTTGTCCATCCTCGGTGATGCTAAGCCTTTAGAGTTAATGGACCACATGCTGTCTCTCCTGGGAAATCATCATCCTTGTTTTATTTTTAAAGAACACCTCATGCAGCAAGTGCCTGATCAAGTTCGCATAGTCCTCACTTATGAAGGACTATAGGAAGCTTCTAAAATGGCTGAGAGTCTGCTCTTAGCCAGGCAGCGGTGCATCATTCCTCCTTCTTTCTCTACCTCCATAAGCCCGGTCAGCAAGACCCCCAGCGTAAGATGCCCGTGCCTGCAAAACAAGTGATGCCAGACCTCTGTTGTTCCCGTGCTCGCTTTGGTACGAACACTAGGAAGTGCCAACCACCTTACAGCTTTGACAGTACCAGAGCATCAGGACATCAGAGGTCTGTGAACACCATGGGTTCCAGCTACCAGGGTTATCTACTGTTCATTACAGACCCCTTTCAGGGCAGCACTTCCTGCATGACAGGGTGCTCAAGTGGGTGTGCTGCCAGCAATGCCTATTGATAAGATTGCAAAGAGCAATAAAACCTCACTGGAGACCACCAACTGCAGCAGGATCCAGACCTGTGGGACGCAACAGGTTTCAGTGAGTGATGTTACACATGGGACCTTGTACTGGCTAAAGTGGCTAGACTTCTGCTTCATGCAGATTTCCTGTGTGCCCAAAGACAATTAATTGATCTTAACAACTGCTGGCTTGTGTATGTCAAGGACTTTAGGTCATTTTGCTGCTCCCCCAGTAAGTTCCCCAAATGACTCGTCAAGCACCTACACCACTGCATGTGAGTTTACTCGACTGCTGGGTGAATTCCCAGACCTCGCCAAGTCCATATTTTCACCTACAGTGGCAAGAGATGGGGTCAAGCACCACATTCCCGTAACTGGCCCACCAGTCCATGCCCGCGTGCATAGACTGAACCCAGAAAAGCTGGCAACTGAGGAGGCTGAGTTCGCCAACTCAAAGGACCTGGCATTGTACGCTGGTCGAATATCTCCTAAGCTTCACCCCTCCATATGGTCCCTCAGTCTGATGGGAGTTGCCGCACATGTGGCGATTTCCAATGCCTTAATGAGGCCACCACCCTCAATCATTACCCAATCCTACATATCCAAGACTTTTTGGCATGCTTAACCAGAAAAAAATTTTCCAAAGTGGTCTAGTTAGGGGCTACCATCAGGTGCCTGTGTGCTTGGAGAACATTCCCAAAACAGCCGTGATAACTTCTTTTGACCTTTTTTGAGTTTCTGTACATGTCGTTTGGGCTTAAACATCCAACAGCTGGTGGACGCTATATTAAAAGACTTAGATTTTCTTTTTGTTTATCTGGATGACATACTGAGAAGCATAGAAAACCTACGGGGCAATACAGGTCCTCCGGCCCACAAAGCTGTGCTGAACATGTCCCTACCTTAGAAATTACCTGGGCTTACCCACAGCCCTCTATTTTTCTAAGCTCCATGTACCGATCCAGGAGTCTCTTAAAAGACCCTATCGTATCTGCCTCCACCACCATCGCCAGCAGCCCATTCCATGCCCTCACCACTCTCTGCGTAAAAAACTTACCCCCGACATCTCCTCTGTACCTACTTCCATGTACCTTAAAACTGTGCCCTCTCGTGCTAGTCATTTCAGCCCTGGGAAAAAGCCTCTGACTATCCACACAATCAATGCCTCTCATCATCTTATACACCTTTATCAGGTCACCTCTCATCCTCCATCGCTCCAAGGGAAAAAGACTGAGTTCATTCAACCTATTCTCATAAGGCACACTCCCCAATCCAGGCAACATCCTTGTAAATCTCCTCTGCACCCTTTCTGTGGTTTCCACATCCTTCCTATAGTGAGACAACCAGAACTGAGCACAGTACTCCCAGTGAGGTCTGACCAGGATCCTATATAGCTGCAACATCATCTCTCAGCTCCTAAACTCAGTCCCACGACTGATGAAGGCCAATGTACCGTATGCCTTCTTAACCACAGAGTCAACCTGCAGAGCAGCTTTGAGAGTCCTATGGACTCGGACTCCAAGATCCCCCTGATCCTCCACACTGCCTAGAGTCTTACCATTAATACTCTATTCTGCCATCATATTTGACCTACCAAAATAAACCACCTCACACTTATCTGGGTTGAACTTCATCTGCCACTTCTCAGCCCAGTTTTGCATCCTATCAATTTCCCACTGTAACCTCTGACATCCCTCCACACTATCCACAAACCTCCAACCTTTGTGTCATCAGCAAATTTACTAACCCATCCCTCCACTTCCTCATCCAGGTCATTAATAAAAATCACGTAGAGTAGGGGTCCCAGAACACATCCATGAGGCACACCACTGGTGACCGACCTCCATGAAGAATATGAACCATCTACAACCACTCTTGTCACTAGTACATCCAAATCCAAACACGTATCTCATCTCCACACTCCTTTCGAAGCTTAAGCCAACACGCGTTGATTATTAACCCTGCTAAGTGCCATCTCGGGTTCCTCAGCCATCGCATCTCTACAGAAGGTGAGAAACCCCTCCCATCAAAGGCAGCCACTATTATGGATTTCTCACCACCTTGTACTACAAAAAGCTACAAGAGCTTTTAGGCATGGTGAATTTCTATCACTGCTTCATTCTGCGAGCTGCTGTACTTGTGCTTCCCAGTATGGTGTGCTTAAAGACAATACTGCTAATCACATGCTAGACTGGTCAACAGACATGACCAGAGCATTTGATGATACCGAAAAGCTCTTTCCTTTCTTTCTTTTTCCAATATTTTTATTAAATTTATTAAGTTTCATATACATAAATACAAAATTCATAAGGATACTTATTATAAATCAAAATAAGGTAGCACATAATGCACTATATATAAATCACACTGATACAATCACGGTATCCCATATTCATGATCAATCAAATAAAATAAATTGAATTATGAAATACAATAATATGGTTAATTATATTATTAAAAAAATCTACACCCACTACCAAGACAAAGCTGGTTAGCTGGTTGGTAAAAAAAAAAGAGTACTTTATCATATAGTTTTTTATAATAATAGCCCAGATCTATATTTTAGTAACAATAACAATTCAAAGATTTTCAAAATAGTTCAGAAAGGGTCCCCATAACGCTTGAAAATCTTCATTAGAATCAGAAATCGAACAACGAATCTTCTCTAAATTTAAACATGACATAACATCGCATAACCATTGAGCATGTGTAGGGGGTCAACCTGCTTCCATTTGAGCAAGATCGCCCTCTTAGCCATAAGAGAAATAAAAGCCAATACCCACAAATGAGAAGGCTCCAAAATTATAGCTCTTTCCTCAACAATACCAAATAAGGCATTCAAAGGATTGGGCTTAAAATTAACTTTAAAAAGTACAGAATACATCTTTCAGTTTGGAATACATCTTTGCAATATTTTTCAAGGCTCAAACATGACCAAAACATATGAATTAATGAAGCCTCTCCATTATTACATCTGTCACAATAAGGAGATATATCTGCAAAAAAACGAGAGAGCTTGTATTTATACATATGAGCCCTCTGTACCACTTTAAATTGTAGGAGGGAATGACGAGCACTAATGATGAAGAATTAACCATTTTGAAAATAGCCCTCCAGGTCTCATCAGATAATGAAGTCTGTAAATCCTTTTCCCAATCTTTTTTAATTGTGTCTAAAGGAGCCATTCTCAGTCCCAACAACAGACCATAAATATAAGATATTGAGCCATTATCAAAAGGTTTCAAATTAAAAATTACATCTATTATGTTCTTTTCCGGGCTGGTAGGAAATATATGTAGTTTAGATCTTTAAAAATTTCTAATCTGTAGATATCAATAAAAGTTGGTACTTGATAGTTTATATTTCACTGAGAGTTGCTCAAAAGAAGAAAAATCCCTCCAACAAACAGATCCTGAAATCGTTTAATGCCTAATCTATCCCATTCTCTAAAAAACAGATCGGTCGTAGATGGTTTAAAAAAAAATTAGAAAAAATAGGACTAGAAAGAGAAAATCTCAATAAACTGAAATGTTTTCTAAACTGTAGCCAGATCTTCAAAGTTTGTTTAACCACCAAACTGTCAGTTAATTTATTTAAAGTTACAGGAAGAGAGGATCCGAGAAGAGAAATAATAGAAAATTTCATAACAGAGTTGGCTTCCAAAAAGACCCATACTGGACAATTCTCACGATTAATATAGTATAACCAGAACGTGAGATTTCCTATGTTAATTGCCCAATAATATAACCTAAAATTGAGTAGGGCAAGGCTTCCATTCTTTTTAATTTTTTGAAGGTGGGCTTTATTTAATCGGGGTTTTCTGTTCTTTCATATATAGGAAGAAAAATCGAATCTGAAGAATCAAAAAAAGACTTGGGAATAAAAACAGGTATGGCTTGAAAAAGTTATACAAATTTAGGTAAAATGTTCATTTTAATAGAATTAATTTGACCAAGCAATGATAAAGAGTGAGGCGACCAATTAGAAAGTGTCTTTTTCACATAATTCATTAAGGTTAGAAAGTTTGTCACCCCATCTGATATTTCCTCAAACCCCGGTCCCTAATTCATATCAGACCTCGGGGTTGCAATGGCCCAGAAGCTCAGCTTTAGGCTACATCACACCACGGTGTATCACAGTCCAATCACCACTCCTTAAAGGCTGCTCTGAGGGCTTCCCTGACTGATGAGTTTTGGCATGTTTGTTTCCCATGGGAGCTGCTCTAGCTCACAACAGCTCCAAAAGAGGGCCTGCAGTTGTCCACAGCTCAGTTAGTATGCGGGCAGCCATTACAGGTGCCAAGGGATTTTATGCACGACCCCATGTCTGCCTGGTCGGCCTCTCAACGGCATTCCAGCCTCCTCTGTAAATTCAATTTCAATTTCTTCACACCTATTCCTACCTCCCATCATGGCGTAGAGCACTCTTGGGTTCCTGTTGACCAACATTCCACCTCATTTGTTTTTGTCCCCAATGATGCACACCAACATTCCCTTAGGGCCCCTTACGATGGCCTGTTCCCAGTTTTGGAACGGAGATAAAGGACTTTTATCATAGCTAAGAGGTGTAAACCTGACTGCATTTCCGTAGATCGCCTTAAACCAGTCCACTAAGTTTTGGAGGATTCCGTTGCAATGCCCCTGGCATCATGACATTATCGTGAGCATGTCAACACACCTCTGGACGAGTCAGAGGCGCCTGCTGTTTCTTCACCCATGGAACATAGGACCCGAGCCAGGCAGCTTGTCCAAGCTCCAGACTGGCTCACGATGCCAGTTTTAGTGGATTCTGGGATCCCTTGTAGGGTAATGTAATTGGTGGAAGCGTACAGAATTGACAGCCTCTGACATTGAGTTGGGGTGCACTTTTAGAGGCTGGTCTGACGTGATGACATAATTACATAAAAGTATTTTTACCGCACGTTGTGTTCAGGTTTTGGAGTACAATAAATGAGTTGTTATGGTTTTTCTTAAGCATAAAATAGCTCCGCTGTTTTTATTTGAGACCCTTACCAATCAAGACAAGCATGCCACACTCCTCATTTTACCACACTATTTACCTGTCAGCTGCTTTGAGGAAACTATGGACTTCAAGCCCAAGATCGTTATAAACATCGACGTTGTTTAGTGTATACTGTTCCCTTACATTTGACCTCCCAAAGTGTCATACCTCACACTTACCTATATTAAACTTCACCTGCCATTTCTCCACAGATATGTGTTCACCCTTTTAACAATGGTATTTATCAGTAACTACGCAATACAGTAATATAAATGCAGATAAATCAAACAGGTTAGATTAGATTATGAGGACACACAGTCCTCTTTTATTGTCATTTAGTAATGCATGCATTAAGAAATGATACAATATTCTTCCAGTGTGATATCACAGAAACACAGGACGGACCAAGCCTAAAAAACTAACAAAAACCACATAATTATAACATATAGTTACAACAGTGCATCAATACCATAACTTGATGAAGAACAGGCCATGAGCACAGTAAAAAAAGCTCAAAGTCTCTCGAAAGTCCCACATCTCACGCAGATGGAAGAAGGAAGAAAACTCTCCCTGCCATGCCTGACCACAGTCCAACTCTGAGTCGTCCAAAAACTTCGAGCTCCGATTAGCCCTCCAACACCGAGTACCGAGCACCATTTCTGCCAAACACTTCGACCCCAGCTCCAGTCGCCAGCAGCAGGCAAAGCCAGGGATTTTGGGGCCTTCCCTCCGGAGATTCTCGATCGCACAGTAGCAGCGACAGCGAACCGGACATTTCAGAAATTTCTCCAGATGTTCTTCTGTGCCTTCTCACATCTGTCTCCATCAAATCAGAATTGTGCACAGCATCCTACTTACAAATACAATATCATTTCACTGGAGAGCTGCATGCGTTGCATCGCACTGCCATCTCCCCCCCCCTCCCCAATTAGCAACGATTTTATATATGTAAGTAAGTGTGAAAATATATGAAAACCAAGCTTCTTCAAGTCTAGGAGTAAATAGATAGTCTTATGATGATGAGTAAAGTTCAGTTCAGTCCGTGGTATTGAGTTGAGTAATTATGGAGAGAGACAGAGAGGGAGAGATTTGAGTTTTCAGGTGAGCTGACGCCGTCGATCTTCCCGTTGTCCTCCGAAAACCTTTAGAAGTCACCGACTGTGACCACAACAAAGGGGACTGTTCTTCTGTGGTAGAATTATCAACCCAGTCGAGGGTCAGACACACGAGTAACTCCCCACCGGTCACACCTTTTTCACACTGCGAGAGCCACTGATCGATCCTCCAAAACCCACCTTTTCAGTGGGCACAACGAAGCTCATTCAATGTCCAAAACCATGTGCCTACCAGGTCTAACAGCTGACCTTCTGTTTATCTCACCATGCTGAATACTAGCTGTCCATCAAGCAGCTCCTCCCTTCTCTCTCTGTAAGAACTTGGAAGCTGCCAGTGTCCCTGTAGAAGTGTAAACAAACTGTGAGCAGTCTTCACCTCTCTCTCTCTTTCTTTCTTTCTCTTTTTAGCAAGGTGTCTGTGTTAAACAACTCTCTCTCTCATTCTTTTCAAAAGCACAGTTCGTAGGGGTAATTCAGGACCCCGTCACAGTGGATATCATCCACATGAACTTTAGCAAGGCATTTGACAAGGCCCTGGATGGGAGGTTGGTCAGGAAGGTTCAGCTGCTTGACACTCAAGGTGAGGTAGTAAATTAGTTTAGACATCGGCTTTTGGGAGAAGCCAGGTAGTGGTAGCCGATGGTCACCTCTTTGACTGGAGGCCTGTGAATAGTGGAGGGCCGCAGGGATCAGTGCTGGGTCTGTTGTTGTTTGCCATCGATATCAATGATCTGGATGATAATGAGAGTAACTAGATGACACCAAGATTGGGAATGTCGTGGACAGCGAGGAAGACTATCAGAGCTTGCAGCGGGATCTGGACCAGCTGGAAAAATGGGCTGAAAATTGGCAGACGGAATTTAATGCAGACAAGTGCGAGATGTTGCACTTCAGTAGGGCCCACCAGCGTAGGTCTTACCCCGTAAATGGTAGGGCACTGAGGAGTGCTGTAGAACAAAGGGATCTGGGAATACAGGTCTATAATTTATTGAAAGTGGCACCACAGGTAGATAGGGTCGAAAAGAAAGCTTTTGCAATATTGGCCTTCATAAATCTAAGTACTGAGTACAGGATGAGGGATGTTGAAAGTGTCCTGGTTGCTGGGGAGGTTAGTGCCCATGTTGGAGCTGACTGAGTTTACGTATTTCTGCAGCTTTGTCCAATCCTGTGTAGAGGGCCCTCCATACCAGTGATGCCAGCTAGAATGCTCTCCGCAGTACAACTGCAGAAATTAGTGTGTCTTTGGTAATATACCTATTTTCAAAGTTCAAAATTTATTATCAAAGTACATATATGTCATCATGTACAACCTTCAGAATTGTTTTATTGTAGGCATATTCAGTTAGTCCATGAACCATAACAGAATCAATAAAAGGCCATAGCTAACAGGGCAAACAAACAACCAAGGTGCAAAAGACAACAAACTGTGCAAATAAAACAAATAAATAAATAAGCAATAAATATTAAAAACATGAGTGAAGAGTCCTTGAAAGTGAGTATATAGGCTGTGGGACCATTTTAGTGATGGGCAAGTGACGCTGAGTGAAGTTATTTCCTCTGGTACAAGAGCCTGATGGTTAGGGATAATAACTGCTCCCGAACCTGGTCGTGTGAGCCGTGAGGAAGTAGAGGCATTTTTGAGCTTTCTTTGTAATTACACTTACATGCTGGGCCCAGAGACAGATCTTCTGAAATTATAACACCAAGGGATTTAAAGACATAGACTCTCTCAATCTCTGATCCCCCGATGAAGACTAGCTCATGGATCTCTGCTATCCTCCTCCTGAAGTCAATAATCAGCTCTCTGGTCTTGCTGACATTGAGCGTGAGGTTGTTGTTGTGGCACCACTGAGTCAGGTTTTCAATTTCTCTCCTGTATGCTCACTCGTCTCCACCTTTGATTCAGCCAACAACTGTGGCGCCGTAAGCAAACTTAAATAAGTTATCAGAGCTGTGCTTAGCCTCACAGTCATAAGTAGGAAGAGGGCAGAGCAGGGTGCTAAGTACACCACCTTCAGGAGCACCTGCACTGATGGAGATTGTGGAGGAGATGCTGTTGCCAATCCAGAATGACTGGGGTCTCTAAGTGAGGAAATCAAGGATCTAGTTGTACATGTATGAGGGGTGATTTATAAGTTTGTGGCCTAAGGTAGAAGGAGATGAGTTATTAACTTCAAACTTTCTGCATAATCACTTAAGGAGTTGAACTGCATGCGCATGTAACAAGAGCTGTATAACTCATCGCCTTCTACCTTAGGCCATGAACTTATCAATCACCCCAGCTGTGACACCTTCTGGAGGTCCAAGATCCGTATGCTCCACAACCGCCAGACTAAGTGTGTAAATGTAGGAGGGGACTATGTTGAAAAATAAATGTGCTAGGTTTTCTAAAATTGACTCCGTCTACCTTAGGCCATGAACTTATCAATCACCCTTCAAAGGTATTGGGGCCAAGGCTTTGAAGCTTATTAATTAGATTTGAGGGGATAATCGCATTGAATGCTAAGCTGTAATCAATGAAGAGCTTCCTGATGCATGCATCTTCACTGTCCAGATGTTCCAGGGTTGAGTGAAGAGTCAGTGAAATGGCACCTGCTGTTGACCCTTGGCAAATTGGAGCAGATTCAAATTGATTCTCAGGCAGGAGTTGATATATTTCATCACCAACCTTTCAGAGCACTTCATTACAGTGGATGTAAGTAGTACTGAAGGATAGTCGTTGAGCCAGGTTGCCACATTCGTCTTTCGCACTTGTATAATTGAAGCCTGGTTGAAGCAGGTGGGTACCTCAGAGTGCCAAAGTGAGATATTAAAGATATTAGTGAACACTCCAGCCAGCCATTTAATCAGCACAGGTTAGTATGGGAACAGGTACACTGTCTGGGCCAGATGCTTTCCGTGAAATGAATCACTCTCCTCCATAGATTATTCCCTCCAAAAATAAATTATTCCCCTTCATAGATGCCACCTGAC
The DNA here is from genome assembly GCF_963921235.1 of Mobula hypostoma. Classification (NCBI taxonomy): domain Eukaryota; kingdom Metazoa; phylum Chordata; class Chondrichthyes; order Myliobatiformes; family Myliobatidae; genus Mobula; species Mobula hypostoma. Next base: position 21,381,809 of record NC_086111.1, read on the forward strand.
TTGTGGAGTTCTTCCTGCGCTTTTTGTGTTGCTCTGGATTTCCAGCATCTGTAAATGAGATTCTGGCAAACAATCAGAGCATCTGCAGAATCTCCTGTGTTTGAGAATAATAAACAGTGGTATATGTTGGGAGCTGGGTAAAGGGTGAGGAAGTGGAGTTGAGTGAATCAGTCATGTTGGTGGAGCAGGCTTGAAGTGCCACTTGACCCGCACTACTTCCCCGACTAACGCTCTCTAATAATTTTCGGACGGTCTGTAAATTTTAGGATGATCTTTTCCAGTGAAGATTAAGTGACTCAATAAATCAGTTCATTTGCTCTGTCCATGGACCTTGATGAAGGTCACAGTAAAACTAAAGAGGAACCTGTGAGCAGTTTTAAAGCGTCTAGCTCACTAAACTTGCTTCTTTATTAAACATTCCAAACACACTCTGTTTCAGAAATGAGATTCTGATAAACAATCAGAGGAGGCCATTTCTTGGAGAGAATTCCTTTTTGATTTTAAAAATGTATGTTAGTTAATTTTTATGCTCTTGGTATCCAACACAGATCACTGGTAACTCATGTTAACATCATCACTCTAGTTATATAGACAGCGGAATGTACCTCCACTGCTATTAAAACAAAAACTTCATGCCATTTTAAAAGTTTCTTTCTTTGGTTAATCTGATCTATCATTCTAGTTAGCCCTCTCTATCTGTTAGCCAAGTCACGGCACTGTACTATAAAACCTTTAAACCACTATGCTGGCTGCAGTCATGGCCTTGTGCTTTGGCTATTGGTAGGGTCACTCATGCCAAATAGATCAAAGGGCAGAGACCAGAGTAAAAGTGGTCCACCAGTCCTCCAGGCCTGGGGGTTCAGCTTAGGTCAAACAAAATTATTATGGAAACAGCAACAAAGAATCCTTCTACATCTGTGTGCTATGGTATTCCTGAGTCTCCACCTGGGACCTGCCTGGCTGCAGGAATGAGGATTCTGAACCACACCTGGACCACAGTGGAGAAGATGGCCAAAGACACACAGAGATGGAGGAACTTCTTAGCTGCCCTGAACACCTGTAATTCTACAATTATACAGAATAAAGAATGATATAAAAATAAAGTTAGAAGTACAGATATGGAATAAAATGTGCATAAATACATACACACCAGCATCGCAGACAAAGTGCTGGAGGAACTCAGCAGGTCAGGCTACATCTATAGAAATGAGTAAACAGTCGACATTTCTGGCTGAGACCCTTCTTCAGGACTCACCTCGGCCTGAAGCGTTGACTGCTTACTCTTTTCCACCGATGCTGAGTTCCTCCAGCATTTTGTGCATGTTGATCTAGATTCCCAGCATCTACAGATTTTCCCCTGTTTGGTATTTACCAACATGTCTGTACTCCAGCCTTGACCATTATTTTTATATAATTCTTTATTCTTTACAATTGTTGAATGCTACTGTTTTCGTTGCATGTGGCGCCCTGACCAACACACCACAACACATCCTTAATCCATGTAAATGAGTGTGGAGAATAAAGTCGATCTCTGATTGCCACGGTGTACCTGGTTTGCAGTTCTCCATCCTTCCTCGGGTACAACGCATTGACTCCAGTTGCTTCTTTTTCCCTGCTCAGCTCCCTACACCGTTTTTATATCAGATTACAGTCACATTTTTGATGGCAATTCACCTCCAGAAGATCTAACAGCCCAGCTGACTGAGTTGTGGTATTTATCATCATAATAAAGTAAATTTTGGGTCCTTGGTATAAAGTACTGAGTGGAACCATTAATTGTGCTGTTTATAGGAAGCTGGTTAATATAATACCTTCTGTCAGGACATGGGCTGTATATTAAAGAGGATAGTGTCACCTCTAAGCCACAGACCATCCTAACTTGATCTATATCACTGTCCTTTAACCATAGCTCAAAGTCCTGCAATGTCTAATCTAACAATACCAAATGTGCTTCCAATGTGCACACTTCAAGTGCCCTAGCTATGTTCAAATGCCAGAAAAGAAAATAGAATCACAGTCAAAAATCAAAGCCACAGTAGATTTATTATCAAAGTACATATATGTCACCTTGAGATTCGGTTCCTTGTAGGCATTTACAGAAAAATAAAATACAATTGAATTTATGAAGACTATACATAAACAAAGACTGACAAACAATCACTGTGCGAAAGAAGACAAATTGTACAAATAAATGAACAAGCAAATAAATATCATGGAGAACATGTGCCGGAGAGTTCTTGAAAGTCTGTCTGTAGTTTGTGGAATCAGTTCAGTATTGAGGTGAGTGGAGTTATCCACACTGGTTCAGGAGCCTGATGGCTGTAGGGTAATAACCGTTCCTGAACCTGGTGGGGTGGGACCTAAGGCCACTCCTTAGGACACCTAAGTATGTCCTGCCTGATGGTACTGTTAGAGTGAGTTTTGGGTAGATGATTCATTTCCACCTAAATGACTCTGGCCACCAGTCTTCTGTTTGACAAAGTACTGTGGATTGAGTTCACAACAACGCATTTCCTAAAAGCTGTAAATATCGGGATACTATCCAGACACTGCGGATGGAAGTGTGAAGTTTACAGATAGTTTCAAAGACAGTATTATCTATACTTCATAGATATGAATTGTCTTCTATGTTAGCGCGTAAAATGCCAAATAAATGTACTGTGAGTTTAACTTGCATTCCTAAAGGCTGTGGATGCCAACCCAGACATGTTGGTGTCGGAAGGAAAGGATGAAGTTCAGAGTTGTGATGTTTTGTTTGTAGCTTCAAAAGGAAGCATTGTCTATGCATTGCCTATAACTTTTTAAGTAGCGATTGCCTTTGTGCTTAGCATATAAATATCGAGCTCACATTGGGCTAGCAGACCTTTCTACCGAAAGCGTCTCCGTCCGTATGATGCCTGCTGTACCTTATTGTGTCGAATAAAGAAGCTGCTTTGTATCTACCAGTGACTCTGTCTCTCCGGTAATTTCATCCACACCACAACAGTAGTAACAAGAAGAGAGTCGCCCAACACCAGCAATGCATTTTACTGTATTCAACTGTTAATTCAATAGTTGCTTGCTACAATCCAACGCTGATTGATGTTCTTCCATCTTTCAAAGGTGAAATGACCAATGAAAGCAAAGATTAAATTGAGCAGAAGGACAATGTGTAGGAAGTCTTATAGCTTGTTATACCAGTCTGACCGTAGGAAAATGTCAGGGGCAGTGCAGAGATCGTTGAAGCTGCAGGGAATGTAAGACTATGCTACAATGGAAATCTCAAGCATGGAAGCACAAAATTAGAACATAGAACAGTACAGTACAGGCCTCCAGCCCACGATGTTATGCCAACCTTATAAGCTGCTCCAAGATCAATTTGACTCTTCGCTTTCATGTGGTTCTCCATTTACCTATCATCCATGTGCCTATCTAAGAGTTTCTTAAATGTCCTTAATGTATCTTAAACACAAAATACTCTGCAGATGCTGGGGTCAAAGCAACACTCAAAACATGCTGGAGGAACTCAGGAGGTCGGGCAGCATCCGTGGAAATGATCAGTCAACGTTTCGGGCCGGAACCCTTTGTCAGGATTGAAGAGGGAAGGGGCAGAGGCCCTATAAAGAAGGTGGGGGGAGGGTGGAAAACTTCCGCCATCTTCAACAGGACCCCACCACTAAGCACATCTTTCCCTCTCCACCCCTCTCCGCTTTCCGCAGGGATCGGTCCCTCTGTGACTCCCTGATCCACACGTCCCTCCCTATGGATCTCCCACCCGGCACTTATCCCTGTAAGCACAAGTGCTACACCTGTCCCTATACCTCCTCTCTTGCCACCATTCAGGGCCCCAAACAGTCCTTCCAGGTGAGACAACGTTTCACTTGTGAGTCTGTTGGGGTCACCTATTGCATCCGGTGCTCCCTGTGTGGCCTACTCTACATCGGTGAAACCCGACGCAGATTGGGGGACCGCTTCGTCGAGCACCTCCGCTCCGTCCGTCACAACAGACAGGATCTCCTGGTTGCCATCCACTTCAACTCTGCTTCCCATTCCTATTCGGATATGTCCATACATGGCCTCCTCTACTGCCATGATGAGGCTAAACTCAGGTTGGAGGCGCAACACCTCATATACCGTCTAGGTAGTCTCCAGGACCTTGGTATGAACATAGAATTCTCCAACTTCCGGTAATTCCCTCCCCCTCTCTTCCCCTATCCCTATTTCACTCTGCCCCTCCCCCAGCTGCCTATCACCTCCCTCATAGTTCCACTTCCTTCTACTACCCATTGTGTTTTCCCCTATTCCTTCTTCACCTTTCCTGCCTATCACCTCCCTGCTTCCCCTCCCCCACCCCTTTATCTTTCCCCTTACTGGTTTTTCACCTGGAGTCTACCAGCCTTCTCCTTCCCACCCTCCCCCCACCTTCCTTATAGGGCCTCTGCCCCCTCCCTCTTCAGTCCTGACGAAGGGTTCCAGTCCGAAACATTGACTGATCTTTTCCACGGATGCTGCCCGACCTGCTGAGTTCCTCCAGCATGTTGTAAGTGTTTCCTTAATGCATCTGCCTTTACCACCACCCTGGCTGGTAAAATACTTACCTCTGACATACCCACTATAATTTCCTGCAATTACCTTAAAATTAAGTCCCCTCATAATAGGTATTTCTTCCCTGGAAAAAGTCTCTGGCTATCCACTCATAAAATAACAGATAATTTTAGCTGCTTATATAGAATACTAAGCATCCAATGAGATCAGGCATTAGCACGGTCCGTGGACCTGTTCAAACTGCAATAAATGCTGCTCTCTCATTACATTGAACCCCTACCAGTTTGGATATCACCCAAAACACTGCACCGATCATGCAATACCTCTGTGCTCTATTCAGTCCTCTAACTCTGGAAAATGGTACAGAACTGGAATGCTGTTTAATGATTTCATTTCGGAGTTCAACACCATCTTTCCTCAGAAGCTAATGGGTAAACCCTTGTTGGTCTCAACCCCTCCCTCTGCAAGTGGATCTTGGACTTCTTCGTGGAGAGACCTCAGAATGTCTATATTGACAACATCATTGTCATGCTGAGCGCCAGTGCCCCTTAGGGCTGAGTGTTCAGCCGCTGCTTTCCACTCTGCTGACACATAACTGTGCTGCTACATCCAGCTCTAAGCACATCGGGAAGTTCATCGATGACACAACAGTGGATGGTCAGCAGCAATGATGAGTCGGCATACAGAGAGGAGGGCTAGTGGCTTGTGGACTGGTGCAAACACAGCGAGATGATTGTGGACTTCAAGAAGGTGCAGGCTGACCACTCAGGAGCACCAAGTTTCTTGGAGTATTTCACAGATGATCTCTCAACACCACCTCTTCAGTGAAGAGAGCACAGCAGCGCCTCCACTTCCTGAGGTGATGGAGGTGAGCGAGTCTCCCCTCCCCCATTCTAACCATATTCTGCCAGACCACAATCGCAAGTCTCCTGATCAGCTATGTCACAGTCTGGTACGGGAATCACAAGGCATCAGACCAGAGGACCCTGTGAAGAGATTGTGAGGACTGCTGAGAGAATCATCAAGGTCTTTCCACTCACCCCCCTCCATCCAGGACGTACACCAGAGTCACAGAGCCCTCAGCATTTTCAAGGACCCCTGATCCATCCCATAATCTCTTTCACCTCCTACTGTCAGGCAGAAGGTGCCACAGTATAACAGCAAGGATTGTTCAGCTGGGTAACAGCTTTATCCTCTTGGCAGTGAGACTTCAGAACACCCTGCTACCAGCCAGTACACATTATTTATGCCAGCACCTGTAATGTCCAGGAGGTACCTCATAAAGTGGCCGTTGTGTGTAAATGTGAATTGATTTCAGATCGTATACCTTGTCATTTTAAATTCTTAGACAGTGTTTCAAAGTTTCTAGTCAGAGAAGTTTTGCGAACACAGCAGGTCTGAACTCGGAGACAAAATTGCTTTTCATTGGCTGGCAGCGGTGCTCAACAGACCAGGCACTCTACAGACACCAGGCCTGGCAACAGCAACCTGACCTAGGTGGCTCAGCCAACAGAATGGCAGACATGTACAGTGTGAGAGGATGCAGAGACAAGGCAAGACAGCTGAGGCACTAACTGGGATGAGAACTAATCTGACTAGGCTGGCAGTACCATCACTCTTCCTGGCCAGCGTCCGCTCACTAGAAAATAAACTCACTGAGACTGAGAGTGAACACACAGGAAGAGATGAGAAATTGCTGCATTCTGGTTTTCACTGAAACGTGGCTAAACAGCAATCTGCCTGACCTGGCATTTCAATTCGACGGGATGACTCTGTTCCGTGCGAATAGAAACTTCCTGTCAAGGAAATCCAAAGGAGGTGGCATCTGTGTCTAGAAACTCATCTGTAGTTGGCAGTCACTGTTCTGGGGCAATTGAACATCTTACAGTTAAATCAAAGTTCAAAGTTCAAAGTAAACTTTACTCTCAGAGTACATACATGTCACTACATACAACCCTAAGATTCTTTTTTCTGCTAGCATACTTAGCAAATTTACAGAACAGTAACTGTAAACTGTAAACGTCAGGAACTGAAAACTTTAAACAATCTGTGCACATGCAGATAATAAACAAATAGCAATAAATAACGAGCATGAAATAACAAGATAAAAGAGTCCTTAAATGAGTGCAGCTACCCCCTTTTGTTCAAGAGCCTGACGGCTGAGGGGTAGTAATTGTCCTTGAACCTGGTGGGGTGAGCCCTGGTGTATTTGTACCCTCTACCTGATGGCAGCAGCAAGAAAAGAGCATGGCCTGGGTGGTGAGGATCTTTGATGATGGATGCTACTTTTCTACAGCAACATTTCATGTAGGTGTCCTCAATGGTTGGGTGGTTTTACCTGTAATGTTCTGGGCTGAATCCACTATCTCTTGTAGGATTTTCTGCTGAAAGGCACTGGTGTTCCCAGACCAGGCCGTAATGCAGCCAACAAGCACACTTTCCACCACACACCTAGAGAAGTTTGCCAAGGTTTTTGATGAAATGCCGAATATACGGAGAGTCCGAAGAAAGTATAGGCACTGTCGTGCTTTCTTCACAATTATATTTATATGATGGCCCAGGACACAACCTCTCAGATAATGACACCCAGGAATTTAAAGTTACTGACCCTTTCCACCTCTGATCCTCCAATGAAAACTGGCTCATGGACCTGTAGTTTCCCTCTCCTGAAGTCTACGATCAGTTCCTTGGTCTTACTGACATTGAGTGAGAGGTTGTTGTTATTACACCACTCAGCCAAGTTTTCAATCTCCCTCCTGTACGCTGATTCATCACCGCCTTTGATACAGCTCACAACAGTGGTGTCATCACCAAACTTGTATATGGTGTTGGAGCTGTACTTAGCCACACAGACATAGGCGTAAAGTGAGTAGAGCAGTAGTACACATCTCTGCAGTGCTCCTGTGCTGGTGGAGATTGTGGAGGAGATGTTTTTGCCAATCCAAACTGACTGGGGTCTACAAGTGAGAAATTCAGGATCCAATTGCACAAGGGGGTATTGAGGCCCAGGTCTTGGAGTTTACTGATTAGTTTTGAGAGGATGATAACGATAAATGCTGAGCTGTAATCATTAAAGAACATCCTGATATATGCACTTTTGCTGCCTAGATGTTCCAGGGTTGTGTGACAAGCCAAAGAGATAGCATCTACTGTAGACCTGTTGCTTCGATCGGTGAAGTGGAGCGGATCCAAGTCACCTCTCAGACAGGAGATGATATGCTTCAACACCAGCCTCTCAAAACATAACATCAGGAAAACACACATCATGCTATAATAGTCTCTGCTTGTTGTTATTTCATACATTATTATTGTACAGCATTGCACATTGGCGAATTATTATTGTGTATATTATTATTCTGTACTTTATTATTAGTTAATATCATTATTATATTTATTAATATTATTTATTATTGTTGCTGTGTGTTTTCAAATGTTGCTGCTGTAACAAAATTTCCCACTCAGGAGCAATAAAGTAATTATTATTATTATTATTATTGTTATCATCATCATCACCATCATCACTGTGGATATAAGTGCCACTGGGTGATACTCATTTAGACAGGTTACCACACTCTTCTTGAGCAGCCTGCTTGAAGCAGGTGGGTACCACACACTGCCAGAGCGAGAGGTTGACGCTATCCATGAATACACCAGCCAGTTGTTCAGCACAGGTCGTCAGTACTCGGACAAGTACTCTATCCAGACCGGATGCTTTCCTTGGATTCAGTCTCTTGAAGGCAGCCGGCACTTCATCTTCAGTTACTGAGACCAAAGGATTATCAGGAGACACAGGGGTGCGCAATGGTTCTTTCCTGTTTTGGTGATCAAGTGTGGAAGTCATTGAGCTCTGCTGGCTCCTCTGTCATAATATTTAACTTTGTAGGAGGTTATGGCATTCGAACGCTGCCACAGCTGTCGAACATCCTTCGTTGATTCCAGTCTAGTCCAGAATCTCCACTACGCTCGAGAGATGGCTTTCCGGAGATCATACCTGCACCTCCTGTAGTGTTCTTGATCTCCAGATTCGAATGTCTCTGGCCACAGTACCTGCTCAGGGAGTTTGCTGTTGTGTTCATCACCGCTGTCTACATCCCCTGAGCATTAACAACAAGGACGCACTGGGAGAGCTTTACAGGATCATCAGCTCTCTACAAAACAAGTCTCTTCATAATTGCAGGAGACTTCAATCATGTTAACTTGCGAGACATTGTGACCAAATGCCACTCGGAAACCAAACAGACTGGACCATGTTTATACTTACAAAGCCACCCCATGCCCTCATTTTGGCCTCTCTGACCACATCTCCATAATGTTAATCTGTACCAACCGCTGCTGAAAATGGAGAGACCTGTCAAAAGGACCATCAATGTATGGCCTAAAGAGTCAATCCCTATGCTTCAAGACTATATTGAACAGACGAAATGATAGATGTTAAAGGTGGCCATCACAAATGGAGAAGCACAGACATCAAGGAATATGCCTCATTTGTCACCAGCTACATCTGTAAGTGTGTAGTCAGCGTCGGTGTCTCGAGGATGGTCATCTCATGGTCCAATTAGAAGCCTGGGCTGAACGCAGAGAGTGCTCCCTACTAAAAGCCTGGGTTGCTGCCATCAAGTTTGGAGCCAGAACATCTCTCAGAGCAGCCAGAAGAAACCTCATTTCAGATATCAAGAAGGCAAAGACTGCTTAAACAAAAAAATACAGGAATACCTGTCCGATAATGATCTCCAGCATATGTGGCTGGACATCAAGGGCATTACTTTGACCACACAAGGACAAGCAGTGTCGACTGTACCTGTGACACTTCCCTCCTTGAGGCTCTAAGCAACATTTATGCACAGTTCAAGGCATGCAACGCAATGCCAGCCATGAAAGCCACCCCCTCCCAGGTGAGCAGCGGCTGTCTGTAACATCAGCAGACACGAGAAGGACTCTGCAAATAGTCAACCCTCGTAAGGCTGCTGGGCCAGAAAACATCCCAGGCTGAGTACACTCACCAGCTCACTGACATCTCCACTTATCCAGGCAGCTCTGCTCAAATGCTTTAAATCAGCTGCCATCATCTCTGTACCAAAGAACTCTGAACCAAACAACTACTGATGCCAATCATCCTGAAGTGTTCTGAATGGCTGGAAATGGTACACATCAAAAACTCCATTCGTGACGCACTGGGCATTCAGCAATTTATTACCAACAGAACCGTTCTACAGCAGATGCCATAGCCTCAGTCATGCACCTGGCTCTGATACACCTGGAAAACAAGGGCATTTTTGGTGGAATGCTGTTTCTGGATTCTCGTTCAGCATTCAAAACTATTGTTCCACAGACATTGCTGAAGAAACTCCTACACCTCGGTGCCACTGGGTGTTAGACTCCCTAACCAACAGACCTCAGAGAGGCAGGATGCACGACCGCTCCTCCCTCCCCAGCACCATTAGGTACTCCCAGGCCTGTGTGCTCAGCCCACTACCTTACACTCTGCTCACATGTGACAGCATGGCCCAACACCTGAGTAATCACGCTGTTAAGCTCACAGATGACACGACAGTGGTGGGCTCATCACCAACAACAATGGAATGGCTTACAGAGAGGAGGTAAAAGAGCCCAAGCCTGGTGTCAGGCACGTAGCCATTTCCTCGGTGTCAACAAAACAAAGGAGATGGCTGTCGACTTCAGGGGAGCTCGCACCACTCACACCCCTCTCTACATCGGTGGCACAGCAGTGGAAACTGCAAGCAGTTTCAAACTCCTGGGAGTGCACATCTCACACAACCTCTCATGCTCTCAGGTCACATCTTTCACAATGAAAGCACACTAATGCCTCTTCTTTCTGAGGAGACTGAAAAGATCTGGACTATGCACGTCAATGCTCATGACCTTCTATGGATGTCTACAGATCAGCAGTAGCGAGGACCCTAACAGGTTGCATCACTGCATAGTACGAAAATGCACTGTGGCAAATGGGGAGGTTCTACAAAGGGTAGACAAATCTCCCCAATACATCACCAGCATCACCCTAGCCACCATCAAGAACATGTATACAGAAAGCAGCTGGAAGAAGGCCAATATTATGATGAAGAATACCTGCTCATGGACAGTTTGTCCCACTCCCATCAGGAAGAAGGCTATGTAGCATCCACGCCAGGATCACCAGACTCAAAGACATTTACTTTGTCCAAGCAGTAAGGCTGATCAACACCTCCACCCATTAATACACCCTTCCACACACCCACCACAACTACCTTATCCTTTACTGTCAGAGTCACCTTATGTACAGACGCTCCTGTACCTAGAGTCAATTTATGTACATACAATCCATGTATGTATATAAGCTACAGTATCTTACATATTTGTATTTATTGTAGTTTTTATCTTGTGTGCTTTTTTAATGTTGCATCAGACCAAGAGTATCAATTACTTCTCCTTTGCACTTGTGACTGCAAATGACATTAAACAATCTTAAATGTTTTGCTGAAATCTGCCCCTTGTCAATCTACTTATCAGTTTTAACTTGTGCTCTCTTTTTCTTGTGGTAAGCAGTAACCTTTAGTGTATCTTCTACACTATCTTGTTTCTGTTACCCCTAACCAAGCACTCCTTTGTGACCAGCAAAACTGAATCTCTAGTACCATGATCTTTAAACTGATAGGTAAAAAATTCTGAATGTGAGGAACAGAGAAATACATCTTTAACACTCAGCAAAATGTTTCCACAGTAAGAACTGGAGAGAATAAAAAAAGCAAGCACAAACATGGAAGAGTACAACACAGGGACGGGGCCTTTAGCCCACAACATTTGCACCAAAGTTGATGACACATCATGCATGAATGATGCTGCATGTTGTCACGTGCTAACTCTATTCTGTCTGACACTTGTGGGCTGCCCCCAGCACTTCCTTGGGTGTGCTGGTTGTTAATACAAATGATGCATTTCACTGTATGCTTTGATGTCCATGTGATAAGTAAATCTGAATCTGAAAACCCACATCCCTCCTTGTCCTGCATATTCATTTGTCCCTCTAAAAGCCTCTTACAGGCTGCAATTGCATCTGTTTCCATCACTACCGTGGCAGCCCGATCCACTTCCTGCATAAAATATTTGCCCCAAACATCTCCTTTAAACTTTCCCCCTCCCGTTCTAGGAGAAGGAATAGTGAGAGCTAATAAGCAGTAAATAGGGATGGGTGTTGTGCTAATGTAGTAACAGGAAACCACAGACAAAAGCAGAGACGTGGAATGTAGCAGTGATGACACCCACGTTTGAGAAACTTCACCAATTATGTTACAGAATGTACACATTGTTGTAATAGAAAATTGGATTTGCTGTTAGACCTGTGGATAATAATTTTAATCTGTAATCAAGACCTAGTCTGTTACTTAATTAAGTCTTCCTGTAGACACCAAAAGGTAGTTATCAAAATGTAGTTTTACTAGGAATCTCATCAACTGAGAATGTAAAAAAGCTGTACCAAATTCGCACTCAGGTGGATTAGCTTTGGCTGGGCTCCTTGTGCACACAAGTTTCTAGTAAATCGCCCGTTATTTCAAACACAAACTCTGTGTGACCTCCAACTTCTCCCTATAGCTCACCCCCTCTAGTCCAGGCAGCATCCTAATAAACCTCTTCTGCACTATTTCCAAAACCTCCACATTCTTCCTGTAATGAGGGCAACCAGAATTGCACAAAATACAATACCCCAAGTCTGACCTTAGTGAAGTTTTACCTTGCTGCAACATGTCTTCCTGTCCTTCTTCTGCTTGCCGAGGCCAATGAAGACAAGCATACCATACACCTTTTTTCACCAGCCCATTTATCCGCGCAGCCACTGTCAGAGAGCTATGGCATTTGATCCCAAGATCCCTTGTACATCACTGCTGCTAAAGGTCATGCCATTTACTGTATACTCTCCCCTTACATTGACCTCCCAAAGTGCACCACCGCACAGTAGCTCGGATCAAACTCCTAATATCTGCACGGATCTACTGCATGGCCTGTGGTAATCATATTTTTCCACACATAGACTGGGAAGCCCATTCTGTAAAAGGGCTGGATGGTTTGGAGTTTGTAAAATGTGTGCAGGATAGTTTTTTGAAGCAATGCATAGAGGTACCAACTAGAGAAGGGGCAGCGTTGGATCTCCTGTTAGGGAATGAGATAGGGCAGGTGATGGAGGTATTCGTTGGGGAGCACTTTGGGTCCAGTGATCACAATACAATTAGTTTCAGTGTAATTATGGAGAAGGATAGGACTGGACCTAGGACTGAGATTTTTGATTGGAGAAAGGCTAATTTTGAGGAGATGCAAAAGGATTTAGAAGGAGTGGATTGGGAAAATTTGTTTTTTGGGAAGGATGTAACAGAGAAATGGAGGTCATTTAAAGGTGAAATTTTGAGGGTTCAGAATCTTATGTTCCTGTTAGGTTGAAAGGAAAGGTTAAAAGTTTGAGAGACCCATGGTTTTCAAGGGATATTGGAAACTTGGTTCAGAAAAAGAGAGGAATCTTCAATAAATACAGGCAGCTTGGAGTTAATGAGGTACTCGAGGAATATAAAGAATGTAAAAGGAATCTTAAGAAAGAAATTAGAAAAGCTAAAAGAAGATACGAGGCTGCTTTGGAAAGTAAGGTGAAAATAAATCCAAAGGGTTTCTACAGTTACGTTAGTGGCAAAAGGATAGAGAGGGATAAAATTGGTCCCTTGGAGAATCAGAGTGGACGGTTATGTGCGGAGCCAAAAGAGATGGGGAAGATTTTGAACAATTTCTTTTCTTCGGTATTCACTAAGGAGAAGGATATTGAATTGTGTAAGGTAAAGGAAACAAGTAGGGTAGTTATGGAAAGTATGACAATTAAAGAAGAGGAATTTACTGACACTTTTAAGGAATATAAAAGTGGATAAGTCTCCGGGTCCAGACAAGATATTCCCTAGGACTTTGAGGGAAGTTAGTGTAGAAATAACAGGGACTCTGACAGAAATATTTCAAATGTCATTAGAAACAGGAATGGTGCCGGAGGATTGGTGTATTGCTCATGTGGTTCCATTGTTTAAAAAGGGTTCTAAGAGTAAACCTGGCAATTATCGGCAAATTGATGGCAAGTATTCTTAGAGATGGTATATATAATTTTCTGGATAGACAGAGTCTGATTAGGAACAGTCAACATGGATTTGTGCGTGGAAGGTCATGTTTGACAAATCTTATTGAATTTTTTGATGAGGTTACTAAGAAAGTTGATGAGGGTAAAACGGTGGATGTTGTCTATACAGACTTCAGTAAGGCCTTTGACAAGGTTCCACACGGAAGGTTAGTTAGGAAGGTTCAATCGTTAGGCATTAATATGGAAGTAGTAAATGGATTGAGCAGTGGCTAGATGGGAGACGCCAGAGAGTAGTGATGGATAACTGTGTGTCAGATTGGAGGACAGTGTGTAGTGGTGTGCCTCAAGGATCTGTACTGGGTCCAATGTTGTTTGTCATATCTATTAATGATCTGGATGATGGGGTAGTAAATTGGATTAGTAATTATGCAGATGATACTAAGATAGGTGGTGCTGTGGATGATGAGGTAGGTTTTCAAAACTTGCAGAGAGATTTAGGACAGTTCGAAGAGTGGGCTGAAAGATGGCAGATGGAGTTTAATGCTGAAAAATGTGAGGTGCTACATTTTGGTAGAACTAATCAAAATAGGACATACATGGTAAATGGTAGGGCATTAAAGAATGCTTTAGAACAGAGGGATCTAGGAATAATGGTGCATAGTTCCCTGAAGATGGAATCTCATGTGGATAGGGTGGTGAAGAAAGCTTTTGGTTTGCTGGCCTTTATTAATCAGAGCATGGAGTATAGGAGTTGGGATGTAATGTTGAATTTGTATAAGGCATTGGTAAGGCCAAATCTGGAGTATTGTGTACAGTTCTGGTCACTGAATTATAGGAAGGATGTCAATAAAATTGAGAGAGTACAGAGGAGGTTTACTAAAATGTTGCCTGGGTTTCATCTCCTAAGCTACAGAGAAAGGTTGAACAAGTTAGGTCTTTATTCTTTGGAGCGTAGAAGGTTGATGGGAGAATTGATAGAGGTGTTTAGAATTATGAGGGGGATTGATAGAGTTGACGTGGTTGGACTTTTTCCATTGAGAATGGGGAAGATTCAAACAAGAGGGCATGGGCTGAGAATTAGAGGACAAAAATTTAGGGGTAACATGAGGGGGAACTTATTTACTCAGAGAGTGGTAGCTGTGTGGAACGAGCTTCCAGCAGAAGTGGTTGAGGCAGGTTCGATGTTGTCATTTAAAGTTAAATTGGATAGATATATGGACAGGAACGGAATGGAGGGTTATGGGCTGAGTGCAGGTCGGTGGGAATAGGATAGGGTAAGAGTTCGGCATGGACTAGAAGGGCCGAGATGGCCTGTTTCCGTTCTGTAATTGTTATATGGTTATATGGTTATATCATTGATAGCTCTCTATCCGATCCACAACTCCACTAATCTTAGTGTAGTCTACAAACTTATGAGCCCATCCACCTGTCCAATTCATGCAAGTCGTTTACATACATATATCACCACAGCAGAAGCTCCAGTACCGATCTCTGCAGAACACACTGGCCACGGAACTCCAGCCAGAATAACACCCCCTGTTTTCTAATTACAGGCCAGATCTGAATCCACACTGTCAAGTCACCATGGATGCCATGCATCTTAATCGTTTGGATCAACCTACCATCAGGGACCTTGAGAAATGTCTTACTAAAGTCCACGTGGACAAGATCCACTGCCTTACCCGCATCATTCATCATGGTCACCTCCTCAAAACATTCAATTACATTTATTGCCCATCCCACTTGCTAGCGGAACTGTCTGCCCTGCAGTAAGAGTAACCGGACTGAGTAAGAATGGCAGATTTCCTTGCTTGGTTGATATTGATAGGTCAGGTATTTCCTTTCCTCAAATCAAGTCACAGCTCATTATATTTATTATATCAAAATAAACTTTTTTCATAATAATAATTCTTTATAAGAATAAATTGTGCAATGTTGTTTCATTCTTATATTCATAGTCAATATTTTCAGTACTGTTCTATTACATTCCTTAAAACCAATCATATGGTCCCCTGGGTTGGTACACTACTACAGTAATTGAGGGACTTTCTCACCCAACCTGGCCTCTCCCTTTCCAGTAGCGGAAGAACCCTACTCTGTGGTAGACCCCACCGAGCCCTTGTGGTGGCCACACCAAGCTTCAATATGTCCCTCAGGATATACTGTACTCCTGCAGCCACTTCATTATTTACATCGAGTGCTAGCCTTTGGTAGAATTCTGGTCTTTCATTTGAATGAGTCAGTTCTGAATCACTTGGGAGTCTTAACCATATGCTGGTATGGATGATGAAGAGCGGGGCTGAGAGAAGGCCGAATTACCATTTCAAAACTGAACATCCCTTTGGCTCCACGGGAGCTGCTCGACCTGCTGAGTACCTACAGCAGTTTAATTTTTAATATCCAGAGCCACTGTGTTTCAGATGAGAAATTAAACCCATTTGTTCCCTCATATGCAGGGAAAGCAAATGCCCTGGATGTCTTTCAAAGAGCAGGACATTTGGCCCCTGCACCTATTCAATCATTAGTCCTCAAGCCACATTTGAAAAGGATGGGCTGACTTGTATTTCAGGGTTCCTGCTGTACCCAAATTAGCTGCAAGACCACACTTCACAAGCAGAGATGAGAAAACCAGACTGAGAATCAAGCAGTGGGTGGTCCTGAGGTTAGACTATTGCCTGTCAAAAGAGTGGGGGGGCTACTGTATGAAGCTGCTGTATTAGGGGCATATGGCCAAACCGTGGTGGGAGAGGGATAACCAACATATTCTCTGTCTTCTCACTTGCCTGCTGTCTTGAGCAGTTTCACCATCTCATCGCTCATTGTTCGGGATAAATTCTCAGTGCAGGGATGTTCGAGAGGTGAAGCTGCTGTCATTTTTTTGTAGAAACATGCACAAGTGACCAGCTAGTTTTTGAGTCCTCCTCATAACATATTACAGCAAGCCCCAACCCTGCCTCCATGTTCTACCCACTTCACTACTACATTGGCTCTTGATAGGGACAGGCGAAGTCCAGAGCCAATAACGGCAAAGTGATCCAGCTGAGTATATGGACCACGGCTATCAGTAAACCCAGTTACATTTGACTTGATGTGTTGTTTGTCCTAGTTCAAGTTCAAGATTTGTTTTACACACAAAATGCTGGAGGAACTTAAAGATTCAAGTTTATTTGTCGTGTGTACATTGAAACATACTGTACAGTGAAATGTGTTCTTTGCATTAACAACCAATATACCCAAGGCATGCTGAAGGCTTAGAACATAGAACCTTACAGCACAGTACAGGCCCCTCAGCCTCCATTGTTGTGATAACATTTTAACCTACTCTAACAGCTGTCTAATCTTTCCCTCCTACATAGTCCTCCACTTTTCTATCATCCATATGCTTAGCTAAGAGTTTCTTATGCTTTGCTATTAGAGAGAGATTTCGAGGTAATAGAGTACAGATCAAGACCAGGGCACAGAAAGGGAAGGTGTATAATTCATGAATGGTCTCAGACGTATTTCGAGAGAAGGGGGCCACTCGTCACATGGAACAAACTGAAAATGCAGGTCAGAGTAGCATCTATGGAGAGGAATAAAGAGTTGATGTTTTGGATTTGTCACTCATTTTGAGGATGGTAATGATCAGTGAATGGCATCATGCAGTCAAATAGTGTCCTTTCCGAACACTTAGTAACACCTCACAGGAGTTAACACACAATGGACTCCTTTGGCTATAGTGACACTCACTAGGTGGAAT
Organism: Mobula hypostoma; assembly: GCF_963921235.1. Classification (NCBI taxonomy): domain Eukaryota; kingdom Metazoa; phylum Chordata; class Chondrichthyes; order Myliobatiformes; family Myliobatidae; genus Mobula; species Mobula hypostoma. The sequence continues at coordinate 21,399,169 of NC_086111.1, forward strand.
AATGTGGGAATGTGTGCAGAACCAACTACAAAATGATTAACCAGTTCTCCCAGCTTCCAATTCCTTAAGTCTGCAATCAATTCCCTGAGGTCAAGGTTGTTATTAATTCACCCACTTAACCAGCCAACCTACTGTATTGAAGATGTCCTTGAACACTCTAGCTAGTTGGTCACTGGCAGTGTTTAGGAATCTCTGCAGGTTCCATCAGTTCAAACAGACAAGTCGCCATATGAGGCAGTGATGCAAATCATCAGATTACTTTCTAAAGTGCATCTATACGGGCTTGGGAGCATCACTGTGAACAAACTGATTTTCAAATGCTTAGGAAAGTACATTTTAATGCTAGGAGCATTATAAGAAAGGTGGATGAGCTTAGAGCATGGATTGATTCCTGGAAGTATGATGTTGTAGCTATTAGTGAAACATGGTTGCAGGAGGGATGTGATTGGCAATTAAATATTCCCGGATTTCGTTGCTTCAGGTGTGATAGAATTGGAGGGACAAGGGGGGAGGTGTTGCATTGCTTGTCAGAGAAAATATTACAGCAGTGCTATGTCAGGATAGATTAGAGGGCTCATCTAGGGAGACTATTTGGGTGGAATTGAGGAATGGGAAAGGTGTAGTAACACTTATAGGGGTGTATTATAGACCACCTAATGGGGAGCGAGAATTGGAAGAGCAAATTTGTAAGGAGATAGCAGATATTTGTAGCAAGCACAAGGTTGTGATTATGGGAGATTTTAATTTTCCACATATGGACTGGGAAGCCCATTCTGTAAAAGGGCTGGATGGTTTGGAGTTTGGAAAATGTGTGCAGGATAGTTTTTTGCAGCAATACATAGAGGTACCAACTGGAGAAGGGGCAGTGTTGGATCTCCTGTTAGGGAATGAGATAGGTCAGGTGACGGAGGTATGTGTTGGGGAGCACTTCGGGTCCAGTGATCACAATACCATTAGTTTCAATATAATTATGGAGAAGGATAGGTCTGGACCCAGGGTTGAGATTTTTGATTGGCAAAAGGCTAACTTTGAGAAGATGCGAAAGGATTTAGAAGGAGTGGATTGGGACAATCTGTTTTATGGGAAGGATGTGATAGAGAAATGGAGGTTATTTAAAGGTGACCTTTGGATAGGTATATGGACAGGAAAGGAATGGAGGATTATGGGCTGAGTGCAGGTCGGAGGGACTAGGTGAGAGTAAGCATTCGGCACGGACTAGAAGGGCCAAGATGGCTTATTTCCATGTTGTAATTACTATATGGTTATACGGTTATATACATCTACTGACTATCTATTTTGCAGCTTGACTGAGGAGTTCTCAGTGCAGGAAGAGCACTGACAAACATTCCTAATCTCTTCTTTGAGGAATGGCATGGAATCTAAATGGTGAACTGGGCACTGGTTTAGTAACACATTTGAAAAAGATCATTCTCTGAAAGTGTAGCTCTCCCTCAGTCCTGTGTGAAGGTACCAGCTCTCCTTTGGTCCCGTATGAGGGTGCCAGCTTTCCCTCAGTCCAGTGTGGAGGTGCCAGCCCTCCTTCAGTCCTGTGTGGAAATGCCAACTTTCCCTCAGTCCTGTGTGGAGGCTCCAGCCTACAAAAAGTGTTCCAGTGTCTTTTTGCCTGTTTTTTGATATCTGTGTAACTTACTATCTCCTGAAACGTAAATAATCTACCAACATTCTCAATTCTCACTAAGCGTAACAAGGTGAACTGTATTTCATTCTTCTGATGATTCTGGAAATGCCCCTGTGAGCAATTTCCCACTGAATGCTGGCAGGAACGTGCCCTGTGTGATAATATATTCTCATCATCCTGCCACCACTGGGACTGACAGTCGTAACTCTCTGCCACAATTGTCAATCTCGTGCAGCCTACGTTAGAGTGCTAGAGCACTGAAGCACAGAAACATGCCCTCATTGTCCTTGCAAACCATCATTCCCACGAGCCCCATCAACCCTCACCTGGACCATAGCCCTTCATACCTCTCTCACTCGTGCACTTGTCCAAATTTCTCTTAAATGCTCAAATCAAACCCCCATCCACCATTTGTGCTGGCAGTTTGTTCCACACTCTCACCACCCTCAGAGTGAAGAAGTTGTTCCTCATGTTCCTCTTAAACATTTCAGCTTTCACCCTTAACTCATGACCTCTAGTTGTAGTTTCACCAACCTCAATGGAAAAAGCCTGCTTGCAATTACCCGATCTGTACCCCCCATAATTTTGTATACCTCTATCAAATCTCTCAATCTTCAATGTCTATGGAATAAAATCCAAACCTGTTCCGCCTTTCCCTATCACTCAGGTCCTCAGGACCCAGCAACATCGTTGTAAATTTTCTCTGTACTGTTTCAATTGCATTGATATCTTTCCTGCAGGTAGGAGACCAGAACTGCCCACAGTACTCCAAATGAGGCCTCACCAACTTCAACATAACATCCCAGCTAGGGATTCTCTCAATTAGGGAGAAGCAGAAGTGGAATCACCAGCAGCAAAGCAATAATCCAAGGAATAGGCTGCAGATCTGCACATCTTGTCTTCCCGCAGCATCACAGCACCAGTGACACAGGTTCAATCCTGACCTCTGGTGCACTGAGGAAGTGGCTACACCAACTGTGCCCCTGTGCCATCCCGTGCCAATAAACTCAATGTTTATCAGACAATCAGAATCACATTTATTATCACCAACATATGATGTTTATATATTTCCCTGGACGGAAATGACTAATACGAGGGGTATGATTTTAAGGTGATTGGAAGAAAGTATTGGGAGGATGTCAGAGGGAGGATTTAGAAAGAGACTAGTGAGTAAATGGAACATCCTCCTAGGGGTGGTGGTAGAGGCAGGCTCTCCACGTTCCACATTTTAGGGGAATTTCAGAAACTCTTGATAGAAAAATGGAGGCTGATGTAAAGTGGAAGGGTTAGACGTCACTGATGTAGTCCAAGGGAAGGGCAAGCGCCGATACAGCTTGGCACCAGTGTCGTCGCAGAGGTTGCCAGAGTGAAGTCGTAAACAACATCAAACTGCCTTAGGGACCCTGGCTCTGGATTTCTTCCTCGGGGTTTACTGCCGAAGCCTTTCCCATGGCGGGTATGGCCGCAAGGCAGCGGAGGATATGTAAATAAAGAGCGCACCAAAAGTGATAACAAGGTAGTACTTATAAAGATAGACCGAATATGCTGGCTTTTATCTCACTGGAATTCAGGAGCCTGAGGGGCAACCTTAAAGAGTTTTATAAAATTATGGGGGGCATTGACAGGATAAGTGGTCCAAGTCTTTTTCCCAGGGCAAGCAGTCTAGAACAGGAAGGCACAGGCTTAACATGTGAAGGGAGAAGTTTAAAGCAGGGGCAAGCTTTTTCACACAGAAGTGACAAGAAACCAAGGTAAGGATGGTTAGGTCTTAAGTGCTGGGGTATCTGAGACTAGAATCGAGTCTGGATATGAGACTGAAATAAAGACATGTTTCTAAACTGGACGCTAGACGAGGATCCAAAGTTGAGCTGATGCTTGAGCACCAAACCTCAGCTCAGGTGCTCTTTAAATATTGAAATCCTGGCACCAAAACATGGCCACCAATTCGTGAGGGCAGGCCTGAATCTCTAAAGGGCCACAGCAGCTATCCATATTCCAGAGAGTTAGAGGGTCTAAACCTCGGCGGCTGGTGCAGCCGGATACGTGTTGTAACAGGGCACCCTCCCCTACGGCTGGCTCCTGATGGCCCAACTGCTCGGAGAGACGAAGATGGTAAGAGCCAATCCAAGGCGTCCATTTCAGGAACCCAGCACCGTTACCAAACACCTCGAACAGTTCATCAACCCAGAGTTCTTTTCATGGTGAAGACCCGTTCCCCATCGACAAGCCTGGGTGGCGGCAGGACCAATGATGGTGGGGCTGAAGGACTGGTGTTTGCAGGTTTTAATTTGGAAATGTGGAACGTGGGATCTTGAGGATCTTTGCAAGCACCCAGGTTTACTTTCTTGAGAACCGTCCTGTGCCTTATTCAGATTGTCGAAAGTCGCTTCCATTGTGACTGGTTAGTTCAGATGCTGCAGCTGCTGTTTCCCATTGGATAGATGCGTGGTGTCCAGTTTCAGATATCCTGGGTAGATGAAATAGCACTGGAAGGGGCTTGCTCTCTTCCTTTACTTAAGCCAAGGATGCACATGATGATTGGGAAGGTATGCTCTGTGTGCACTTTTAACTAAGTATATTTATTGAATGTAGGCATGTTTTTTGAGTATTCAGCTTTGTGGTGTCTGTAACTTGTGAACATGAATGTTTGGTCGAATTTTTACTGTTTGTAAATAAATGATTAATATACCTATTCGCAGAGAGTGCTTCCTGAATCACTTGCCAGACCCATAAACCTGACTCAACATTACAAGAACCTTGAAGGGTTCAATGAACTTGGGTATCAACTTCCTAGACTTCACCCAGAGAGGCTAATACCCAGACCTGTTACCCAGGCTGCAAAGCTGGTCCCTGCCTTCTCCTGTAGTTGTCCTTTATTTATGCCTTCCAGGCAGAGGCCTTGCCCTAGTTCACTTTTCCTTGCAGCTTCGGACGAGATCTTCAGCGGCAGGAACACCAACCTCGGCCTGCTCCTCAGGGAAGAGTGGTGGAGATACCCAAACTGGCATTTGAACATGGACATCCCATGCACAGAATTCTGTAAAGTGTTGTGGGCGAACTTTGTCCACATCAAATGGTCGCATGACTCATCTGGTTTTTCTGAGGCCGGGCATTTTCCATACCCTGGTTCACCCGCTCCATCTGGCAGTCATTAGACTGCGGTTGAAACTAGAGGACAGACTCGCTGTAGCCCCAATCAGCGTAAAGAACACCCTCCAAAAATGTGAAATAAATTGAGGACAGCAAACAGACACAATGTCCATCAGAAATTCGTGAATCCTGAAGACCTGGTACAGGATAATTCCAACAATCTCCACTGCATATGGTGGTTTTTCCAAGGCAATAAATTTGCAGGCCTTCAAAAAATGATCTACGATTACTATAATGATGGTCTTCCCCTTGGAAGGCAGAAGAACTGTGACAAAGTCCATGGAGATGTTAACCCATGGTCTGTCTAGAACAAGTAGAGGGTAAAGCAGCCCTTGGGGTTGAAACGGGGCTCCTTATTCCAGGCGCACACATCACATATGATTGCACATGTTGTCGGACCTCCCTCACCATTCCAGGCCACCTGTATCTTCTCTTAATGAACTCGAAGGTCCTGGCAATCCCTGGATGTGCAGCCATTCTTGATGCATGTCCCCGTTGAAGTACCTGAGACTTGAGACGAACGAATGACCTGGTCGACTGCTCTTGGGAACTTCCCCTTGCGCCTGGGCCTCACAAACAAGTGTGTCAATTCCCCAACAAATTGGCGCTATCATCTTAGCTGGTGGCAAAATGCTGGTAGGCTTCTCCTCTCTTTCTAGTTCATCGAACTTACAAGAGAAGGCATTCGGTTTCTGATTCTTTGACCTTGGTCGATACATAGAACATACAATAGTACAGCACAGTACAGGCCCTTCGGCCCACAATGTTGTACCGACCCTCAAACCCTGCCTCCCATATAAGCCCCCACCTTAGATTCCTCCATATACCTGTCTAGTAGTCTCTTAAACTTCACTAGTGTATCTGCCTCCACCACTGATTCAGGCAGTGCATTCCACGCACCAACCACTCTCTGAGTAAAAAAACTTCTTCTAATATCCCCCTTGAACTTCCCACCCCTTACCTTAAAGCCATGTCCTCTTGTATTGAGCAGTGGTGCCCTGGGGAAGAGGCACTGGCTATCCACTCTATCTATTCCTCTTATTATCTTGTACACCTCTATCATGTCTCCTCTCATCCTCCTTCTCTCCAAAGAGTAAAGCCCTAGCTCCCTTAATCTCTGGATAGGTCAGGACGAAATTGAAGCTGTTAAAAGGAAAAAGACTACCTGACCTGCCTGGGATTCAGTCTTTTGGTCTCCTGAATATAAGCCAGGTTCTTGTGGCCTGTCCATGCAATAACATGGTTCTTGGCCTCTTCAAGTGGTGCTGCCATTCCTCCAAAGCCAACTTGATCAAAAGCAACTGGGTTTCTGATGTCTCAGCTCACCTCTGCTGGAGATAGCGACCTGGAAAAATGTACACGGGTGCAATCCACTGTCCGAAGGTGACCATTGAGACAACACTGCACCCACTCTGATGTCTGAGGCATCCACTTCCACAGTGAAGGGAAGGTCTGGGTTAGGTGAAATCAAAATGGGAGCTGTCATGAACCCCATTTTGGTAGTCCAAACAAAAAGGCCCATCAATTTCTTAGTTACTGTGGATAGCGTAGCTGCTACTGAGCTGAGGTTCCTGATGAACTTTCTGTAAAAGTTGTCAAATCCCAGGAATTGTTGGACTTGATCGTGACCAATCTCTATCTTAGTAGGATTCATCTTGAGATTGCCATTAGAGAGGATAAAGCCCAAAAATGAAACGGTGTTTATATGAAATTCAGATTTCTCCAGCTTGATATAAAGTCCATTAACTAGAAGCCTCTTTAGGATATCTCTGATGTGAGCAACATGCTCTTCACTGGATTTCAAGAAGATCAATATATCATCCATATGGATTATTGTGTAATTAAGGAGAGCATCTCAGCGCATCTATAAATGCCTGGAAAGCTCCTGCCTCATTCACAAGGCCTAAGGGTATGTCCAGGTACTCATACTGCCCTTTCGGTGTGTTGAATGCAGTCTTCTGCTTGTTGCCCTCCTTTATTCAGGCCAGATTGTAGCCCTCCGCAAGTCTAGCTTTCAGAATACTCTTGCCCCTGGAGAAAGTCTTCAAGGAAGTGTTCACGAGTGGAAGGGGGGGGTAACGATTTTTGCCCATTATGTGATTCAGCCCTCTATAGTCAATGCATGGTCATAGGCTCCCATCCTTCTTCTGTATGAAGAAGAAACCTGCACAGGCTGGTGAGGTGGAGGGCTGAATGAATTTCATGGCAAGAGCCTCTATAGCAGTTCTTTCCAGGCCTGAGAGTGTGCATAATTGGCCCCACAGAAGATGAGTACCAGGCAGTAGATCTACAGCTCGGTCATAGGGACGGTGTGCTGGAGGAGCTGAAACCTTTCCCTTGCTGAAGACCTCTTCTAAATCCATGTAGATGGAAGAGATTTCAACCAGCTTGGGTGTTGTAACTACCCCCAAACCTCCCTTCGAGGATGACTCCTGAGGTTCCTTGGGTAGTGGGGTGATTCAGCAGACCCTACAGTCTCCTCCATAGGTTCACTAGAGTCTTTAGTTGAAACAGGGACCAAATCAGAATCCAAATCCTCGTCTGTATTCTCAGACAACGGCAATGAGGTGCTAAAAATGGTCATTGTGCTCTGGGACTAGGCTCAAAGTGTCTACGTTTAGGAGCCTTCTCCTCAGATGGGACCTGGTGACTGGATCCCTTAGGCCTGGCTACTAGAACTCTAGATTGCTTGGGCACCTCCTTGGCTTGTTCCTGAACTAGAAACCCCCTCTCTTTAGTTCCAGCACATCCTCGACTAGACAGGGCCGGGACTCGCACAGCCCTGTTGGCTGGAACTGGCTTGTCTTCCCTTGGGTGCAGGATTGGGTCTCCCCAAGGCTCCAGGTTGCCCCGAACAAGTCTGCCTCCTCATCAGCCTGGGAATCCAGAGAGTCTGAAGGTCAGAACACCAAGCCGAAAACCTACCCTCTTGCAATGACAGAACCATGCAATGATCTTCCATTCCTTCCAGTTCATGGAAGGGTTATGCTGGGACAGCCAAGGGTGTTCAAGAATCAGGGGCATGTGAGGAGAATTGATGATATAGGAACAAATGTCCTTTGCATGATCCTCTGTCCTCAATCCGCAAATCTGATGTCTGCTGCAGGATCTGCTCGGAACCAGGAGGACAGCCGTCCAGAGCTGTTATGGGCATGGGACAGCGCAACTCCTGCAGAGGTACGTTGAGCCAGTGAGTGGTCTCTAAGTCCAGGAAATTACTGGCTGCCCCAGAGTCCACACAGGCATTCACCTCTCGTTGGTACTTACCCTGGGGCAGCGGTCCCCAACCACCGGGCCACAGAGCAAGTGCTACTGGGCCGCGAGGAAACGATACGAGTCAGCTGCATCTTTCCTCATTCCCTGTCACGCACTGTTGAATTTGAACATAGAGTTGCCAACTGTCCCGTATTTGCCAGGACATCCCGTATATCGGGCTAAATTGGTTTGTCCTATACGGGACCGCCCTTGTCCCATATTTCCCCCACTAAGGTTCCTATGAAACCTTTCGTGCCGAAATGGCGTGAAGCGAAGAAGCAATTACCATTAATTTATATGGGAAAAATTTTTAAGCGTTCCCAGACCCAAAAAATAACCTACCAAATCATACCAAATAACACATAAAACCGAAAGCAACACTCACATATAGTGAAAGCGGGAATGATATGATAAATACACAGCCTATATAAAGTAGAAATAATGCCTGTACAGTATAGTCGGGAAGATGAAGGCAAAGCCGATTTGTGGAAAAAAATCGGCACGTACGTGCATGCGCAAACAGGTGCCCGCGTGAGGCTTCATGGTCATGGTAGTCTTTCCTGGGGTAAAGTGTCCCGGGATTTGACTGCTACTTTTCCCCCCCCACCCCCCCCCCCCGGTCAATAATATTGTCAATATTAAACCGGTCCGCAGTGCAAAAGAGGTTGGGGACCTCTGCCCTAGGAGATCTCCGCCTTCAGCGTGACACCAGAATCGGTAGGATTAGAAATAGCGTCTGCTACCATCACAGTCCTCCCGACACTGGACAATCTTAGCAGTGTTGGTTTTAGCTTCGGACATTTGACCCAAAGGTGACCTGCTTCCCCGCAGTATTAGCAGCAACCTCGACTCCGACTCCGACACTGGGACCCCTCATCAGTGGATAGTCTCATGCAGCCTGTTTGCATGGGCTTGATAGGATCCTGAGCAGGAGATGGGCTGGTCATTGTCCAAGGTCAGGAAGTGGAACTGCAATGAGTGGAGGCCAGGCTTGGGCTAGCTCTCTTGAGGTAATCCCACTCTCGCTCCGCCGGGCGATCATCGACTTGGATGGACGAGCTGATTACAGCCTCTAAGTTCTCTACCGGCTATCCCAAGGCAAGGGCATTCTTTAGTTTGCTTTGGAGTGCATGGCCTTACAAAGTGACCAAGACATTCCCATTTCAGCCACACTCCTCGGCCAAAGACCGAAATTCAATAGTGTAGTCAGCTGCTGACTGACTACCCTGGTGCACATTCACTAAACAGTCCGAGGCTCTATTTGCTCCAGCCGGATGACGGAACACCCTCTTCATGGCATCCATGAATTCCTCCAAATCCGAGCAAATCCCCAGCCTCCACTCCCAATGGGCAGTGGCTCAGACCAAGGCTCTCCCAGTCAGGACAGAGATCATGAAGGCCACCTTTCCGTGCTCTGTGAGAAACTGGAACGGCTGGAGTTCAAACACCAGGGAAATCTGAGTGAGAAAACCACGGCAAGAGCCCAGGTCCCCACCGAATCTCTCTGGGGTCGGCAGATGGACAGACCCCACTATGCAACCGACAACCTCACCTGAGTGACTCTGCCTTCCTCCATGCGATAGTTGGCGCCTGGAGGTGACGTACCTCCAGGCTCTGTCTGGACATTTTCTCGCTGCGGCTGGTCACGGCTGACGAGAGGCTCTGATCCCCTGTTGGGTCCCCTCCACCGTACCATGACAAGAGACCTGGGCGAGGATGATTAGGACCCAAATGCCAGAGTATGCGAGATTAGAATCGAGACAGGATATGAGACGGAAACAAAGACAGAATTCTAAACTGGACATTAGGCGAGAATCCAACATTGAGCTGACGACTGAGCACCAAACCTCAGTTCAGGTGTGCTTTAAATACTACAATTCTGGCGCCAAAACATGATTGCCAATTAGTGGGGGCCAGCCTGATTCTTTAAAGGAGCCATGCCATCTATTCATATTCCAGAGAGTTAAAGCATCTAAACCCCGGCGGCTGGCGCAATCAGGCGTGTGTTGTAACAACAGAGGATGATAGTTACCTGGAACAAGCTACAAGAGGACAGAATTACAATTTTTCAAGGGCATTTGAGTGGGAAAGGAGTAGAGGAATATGGGCCTGATGCAGGCAAATGGGATCAACATGGATTGGCATTATAGTCACGGACGAGATGGGCCAAAGGGCCCGTTCCCATACTGTGCATCTCAGTGACTCTAATCCAAATTCAAAACCAAAGACAACCAACTTGATCTTGACACACAGACTCAGTTTGAAATCCAGAGCCTCTTCACATTCCATCCCAGTACAAAAATGGCCTTGGGCTGAATAGTTCATTTGTTTCAGGAAAAATGGATGAGCATTGTTTCCTATCATCCACGCTCTGCTGATGTATATAACTAAATACCTCTCTCAAATCCCTCCTGAAATTACTCACAGTCATTTTATCGAAGCCGCACATTTGCCTGAAGTTAAGGTCTGTCTGGAACTACTGAAGAACATCCATGTTTCAGAAACCCTTCTCAATGCCAGCCTGTTATATCTGTGGATGTCAGGTACTGTCTATTTTTTGTTTCACAAATCAATGCCTCATTTTTGGTCATCATGCTCTGAGCAGCTTTCAACCATACTTCAACAATTGTGTGTTTGCTCTCTCTCTCTCTCCCTCTGGGTTAACAACGGGTGTAGGGTGGTGTTGCTGTAAGAAGCTGATAAATAGGTTATCATTAACTGACATATGATCTTCAGTGACCCAATGCTTTGAGAATGCTTCCTGCATTCTCCCAACACTAGAAAATAGGACACAGAGTAGGTCAGCAGGCCCCTCAAGCCTGCTTGTACTGCCATTCCATACAATCGTACAGGTCTGCCCCAGACCTCAGTTCCTCTGTGTCAGATTCCAGTAGCCCTCAATCCCTCGATCTTTCCAAAACTTACCTGTCTCCTCCAGAGATCTAGCTCTCATGATCCTTTGGGAGAGAATCAACACCATCCACATAAAGAAATTCTTAAATCTCTCAGTCTTATACAACTATCCACTTATCTTGTAAATATGTCATTCTTTTGAGACTCTCACCCGTGGAAGCATCACAACATCTGCCCTCAAGAGTCCCACTTGGGATCTTATATTCTTCTGAACTCAGCGAGGTCGTAGAGCCATCCAGCACCGAAACAGGCTATTCAGCCCTACTGATCCATGGTGACCATGTTGCCTTCTTGAACTAGTCCCACTTGTTTGCTTTGGTCAATATCGCTTGGATCCTTTGCAGTCCATACCCCTGTCCGAAAGTCATCTCAATGTTGTAATTGTAACCGCATATAAATCTATCTTGTTTGCTATATTTGATAAGACAACCCTCTCATCCCTCTTTCTTCTGGACTATCTCCAATGCTCGCGTTTTCTTTCTTAACTAAGGAGACCAAAGCTGTGCATAGTACTCCAGGTGTGACCTCACCAACACCAAGAATAATCAGCTGCTATTGGAAAGTTATCCGTACCACATCCCACAGTACTGAGCCTTAATAAACTTGATAATAAAAAAACGGTCTGTCCTGAGGAGACTTCATGAAACCTAACTCATGAAGTCTTCAAACCCAACACATAGAGCTGATGCCTGTCATGCTTAGGTCAGGTATCCAGTCCTTACAAGCTTTAATATGCCCGACCCTCTAAGCCTCCTGACCCACAAGAAGATGACATAGTGAGGGCATTTGGAATATTGTGGGCTGGTTTAGTTGCCCACCTACAAGGAAGATGCCATTAATCTAGAGAGAGTTCAGAGGAGATTTGTGAGGATGCTGCTGAGGTTCGAGGGACTGATCTATGGAGAGAGGCTCAGCAGGATGGGACATTTCTCACTGGAGCACAACAGAAAGACGATTGCTCTTATAGAGGCGTATGTGCTGCAAGAAGCATAGACAGGGTGAATGCACGCAGTCTTCTTCTCAGGGTTGGTGAATCAGGGAATGGGAGGCATAGGTTTAAGGTGAAAGGGCTGAGATTTAATAGGAACCTAAAGAGCATTTTTTTCACCCAGGAAGTGGTCAGTGCATAGAATAAACTGCCAGAGGTTGAGACAAGTACATGAACCACGTTGAAAAGGCACTTGGGCATGTACATGGATAGGAAGGTTTAGAGGATCACGGGCCTAACGTGGGCAAATGAGACCGGCTTAGATGAGAAGCTTGGTTGGCATGGAGCAGTGGGACTGAAGAGCCTGTTTCTGTGCTGTATGACTCTATCACACCATGACTAAATGCATGACTGGCAAGTACTAAGCAGGGTCTGGATGACCCAGTTCCTTGGGGTCAACATCTCTGAAGAACTATCCTCGGCATATCAGTGGCTATATTACATTAAGAGTTTGAGGAGATTTGGCATGTCACCGAAGTCTCTAGCAGACTTCTATAACTGTCTTGTGCAGAGCATTCTAACTGGTTGCATCACCGTCGGGTACGGAGAGGGGCCACTGCACAGGACTGGAAAAAGCTGCAGACTCAGTCAGCTCCATCACAGGTCTCCCCAGCATTGAGGACATCTTGAAAAGGCGAGGCCTCAAAATGATGGCATCCCTCATTAAGGAGCGCCACCCCTCAGGACATGTCCTCTTACATTACTACCATCAGAGAGGAGGTACTGAAGGCACCCACTCAATGCTTTAGGAAAAGCTTCTTTCCCTCCGCCATCAGATTTCTTAATGGACCATGAACCCAGTGAACTCTACCTCACTATTTTGCACTGCTGGTTTAATTTAATTTTTAAAATATATTTCTTGTTGTGATTTAGAAGCTTTACTTAATGCTGCCTCAGAACAGCACATTTCACGACATATGTCAGTGATGTTAAACCTGATTCACAGTCTGATTTTTCCAATGGCTCCATCCCTGGTGCAAGGCTTGAAGGAGAGGCAGGCTAATCATCCTCTCAAAAGCAAAATACAGCAAACGCTGCAATCAGAAAATACAATTGTGGAGAGGGGAACAGAGAAAGGTGAGCAAAATGAATGAGTAAGAGTGGAAAGGCAGTTTGCGTCCTCCCTGAGTCTCAGTTAACGGGAGCATGAAATTCTGGTGTCAGGCAGACCACAGTACGTGTGCTTGCAACACTGTGTGTCCGACAGAGTGATCAGCAGCACTGGGGCTCCACAGGGGACTGCCTTGTCTCCCTTTTTCTTCACCATTTACACCTCGGACTTCAACTACTGCACAGAGTCTTGTCATCTTCAGAAGTTTTCGGATGACTCTGCCATAGTTGGATGCATCAGCAAGGGAGATGAGGTCGAGTACAGGGCTACGGTAAGAAACTTTGTCACATGGTGTGAGCAGAATTATCTGCAGCTTAATGTGAAAAAGACTAAGGAGCTGGTGGTAGACCTGAGGAGAGCTGAGGTACCGGTGACCCCTGTTTCCATCCAGGGGGTCAGTGTGGACATGGTGGAGGATTACAAATACCTGGGGATACGAATTGACAATAAACTGGACTGGTTAAGGAACACTGAGGCTGTCTGCAAGAAGGGTCAGAGCCGTCTCTATTTCCTGAGGAGACTGAGGTCCTTTAACATCTGCCGGACAATACTGAGGATGTTCTACGAGTCTGTGGTGGCCAGTGCGATCATGTTTGCTGTTGTGTGCTGGGGCAGCATGCTGAGGGTAGCAGACACCAACAGAATCAACAAACTCATTCGTAAGGCCAGTGATGTTGTGGAGATGGAACTGGACTCTCTGACGGTGGTGACTGAAAAGAGGATGCTGTCTAAGTTGTATGCCATCTTGGTCAATGTCTCCCATCCACTACATAATGTACTGGGTAGGCACAGGAGTACATTCAGCCAGAGACTCATTCCACCGAGATGCAGCACAGAGCGTCATAGGAAGTCATTCCTGCCTGTGGCCATCAAACTTTACAACTCCTCCCTTGGAGGGTCAGACACCCTGAGCCAATAGGCTGGTCCTGGACTTATTTCATAATTTACTGGCATAATTTACATGTTATTATTTAACTATTTATCATTCTATTACTATTTAATTATTTATGGTACAACTGTAACGAAAACCAATTTCCCCCAGGATCAATAAAGTATGACTATGACTATGACTATGAGGTAGTGAGATTATGATTTTTGATTTAAAGAATAGTCATTAATGCCAATAATATGCAACTCTCTGAATTCTATGCATAGATCCTGACATAATAAGCAGGAAATGTTACCTTCGAGGCAACTTGTTTGTTTTCTTACGTTATTTTACTGACTCAACACCCTGTCTCACCCATTAAGCAGAATTGACCTGAATCAAGACTTTCCTTGTACCAGATACTGAAATACTTGCAAGGACAACCCCTCAGCAATTTCCCCAGAGTTGGTGGGGTGGGGGGGGGGGGGAGCGCAGATAGCAGAAGAAGAGAGAGGAAGCAGCGAATGCAAATTTGGTGCTTTGTGGTTGGGATGGGGGGGGTGGGGTGTAGGGTGGGTGGAGAGAGCTCCTCGGGAGCCAACTTCCTTTGAACTGTGACAGCTTCATGTATATTTCATTTTAGAATTACTGTACCACTGAGACATGAAATCATGCTGATTGCATGGAAACGGAGGCGTGAGGGGATGTAGGTCATTACTGCATCGCAGGCTGCTTACTGCAATCACAACACAGCTCCGAACAAATGAAGTTAGGCACTGTGAACGTGGAAGAACTGGATTTCCCTAATGCTGACAACTAATCAGGCCTTTTGGCGATTAAACATCAGCGAGAGTGGTCTAACATTGGCAATGCAACACATCCCCATTTCCTTTAAGTTCAAGGTTCAAAGTTCAAAGCAATTTTTTAAAATCAAAGTATCACCATCTACTACCTTGAGATTCATTTTCTTGCAGGCATTTACAGGAAAACAAAGAAATATAATATATAGGCATCCGTTAGTCTCATGAGATCATGGATTTGTGCCTTGGAAGGTTTCCAGGGCGCAGGCCTGGGCAAGGTTGTATGGAAGACCAGCAGCTGCCCATGCTGCAAGTCTCCCCTCTCCACGCCACCGATGTTGTGCAAGGGAAGGGCATTAGGACCCATACAGCTTGGCTCCGGTGTCATCACAGAGCAATGTGTGGTTAAGTGCCTTGCTCAAGGACACACACGCTCCCTCAGCCAAGGCTCGATCTGGCGACCTTCAAATCACTAGACAAATGCCTTAACCACTTGGCCACGCGCCAACACAAAAGAAATATAATAGTATTTATGAAAAGCTGTACATAACAAATACTGACCAACACCCAATGTGCAAAGTCAAATCGTGCAAATAATTTTAAAAAACAAATAAATAATACGGGGAACATGAGTTGTAGAGTCCTTAAAAGTGAGATACTATTTGTCATTAAAGTGGGGAGTGTGGTAACATGAGGGTGAAGTCACTGGATTAGCAGCCAGAGCTGCTGACGTGGAGGAGTTCAAATCCCACAAAAGCATCAGGAACTTTAAATTCAGCTAATTAAATACATTAGAGCAAAAATTAGATTTACTAATTTGAAATTACTAGAAGGTCGAAATTTGAAACCTACAAGGTTTCGATATTGTTCCCTAACACCTCTGAGGGATGTTAAAGATAACCTGCTGTTCTTGCCTAACCAGGTCCATATGTTAATACTACATTTCATAACATTAACATGCAGAATACTGTACATGTGAAATGCTGGCACCATACTACAGGGATCATGAAAAGATTTTCAACATAGGAATGTCATATTAACCATTCTTCAGTTCGATATGAAGCAGCACAGTGTCTTATAACACAGATGCCTCCCAATTAACTGTGAGCAAGATGCAATGTCAAATTTTTATCAAATCAGAAGCAGCCTTCAGAATATGAAATATTTTTCTCACAACAACCAGCCCCCCCACCACCACTACCGCCACCTCAAACGACATGAATACATGTTCCTGTCAGGACTTGTAAGTTTAAGGAAGAATGAACTAATAATGAGGGGGAAAAGACTGTCAAACTTCTATAGATTCACAGCGGGGAGTATCCTGACAGGTTGCATCACAGCTGGTATGGAAACACTAATGCCGAGGAATGGGAAGTCTACAGAAACTGGTGGATACAGCTCAGTTTGCCGCAGGAAAGTCCTTCCCACCATTGAGCACATCTATAAAGAGCACTCCCACAGGAAAGAAGCATCTATCATCAAGGATACCTGCCATCCAGGACATGCTCTCTTCTCTTGCCTCCATCAAGAAGGAGATAGGGGAGCCTCAGGTCCCATACCATCGGTTCAGTAACCATTATTACCCGTTAACCATCAGGCTCTTGAACCGGCGTGGATAACTTCACTCACCTCGACACTGAACTGATTCCTTAGGCTAGGGAATCACTTCCGAGGACTTTACAACTCATGTTCTCAGCGTTATTTATTTATTATTTGTTTATTTACTTTTAATGCTTTTTCTGCACAGTTTGTCTTCTTTTTGCACATTGGTTGTTTGTCATTTTAATTTTAAATGTTTTTAATTAGCTTAATTTAAAGTTTTACAACCTTGCAATTTCTCATCGATTCTATTCCACTTCTCTGTTCTCTTGTGAATGCTGGCAAGAAAATGAATTTCAAGGTAGTGCATGGTGACATACATAATTTGATTATGTACATAATTTGCTTTGAACTCTGAACTTTTAAACAGACATTTGTGAGAAATTCTGAAACTGAGCTGGGAACCGTGCTGCTAAACAGAACCATCAGCGTAATTTTCCAGGGTCTGTTCTAACAGAACACCTCAAGGTAAGATAAAAGTCCTTACATTCTCAAATATGTCAGAGTGTAAAAGCAGAACCAAACTCCACAGAAGACAAGCATAATTTATGGTTCCTGAGAAATAATGAATGGATCGCTTTAGCTCCCTGTCATCTACAGCTTACAGTTGTTCAACTTGCATTCAATTACGGTCAAGCTGCAGCCATCGCAGACCAGGCCGCTTGATTAATAAAGACAAATGCCTTTCATCGGGTGCCAGTCCGTCACGCCTGATGATCAGCACTCAGATACTCTGACTTATCGCCCAACCACAAAGGCAAGCTCTTCCCTTCATCCTTCCCAATCTCTGGTGCACAATTACACATTCGCTGCAGCCAAGCCTGTTCCGTCCCTTCTTCCACCGAGGCACTTTCCTCATCGTGTGTAACTCAACCCTGTTCAAACAATCAATCACTACCAACTGTCCTTCCTGTATGACAGTGTGGCTGGAGATCAAATTCAGCCAGGAAATAATTCCAGCAGCTAGCTGCAAAAGAACAGATAAATTAAAATATGCTTGATAGTGTTCTGTTTCTTAATTTAACTCTATTTGTTATAAATGGACTGACATCTCTGCCAAAGTCATGATGAGATTGGAATTGGTATATTATTGCCACAGGTTCCCCAGGTACAGTGAAAAACGTGTCTTCAATGCTGCTCACACAGATTAATTCACTACACAGCGCATTGAGGTAGTACACGGTAAAACAACAACAGAATGCAGAATGAAGTGTAACAGCTACAGGGAAGGTGGCAGCAGGTAGATAATAAGATGCAAAATCATAATGAGGTTGATTGTGAAGTCAAGGGCCCATCAACCCCATGACATTTCCCAGGCATTTCGAACACCCTGTTGAATCTCACTGTTCAGGCAACACAATCCCATCCTAAATGAAATGCTCACCACTCTCGTGCAGGGCTTCTACAGACCCTCACCCTCAGCACCATGGGAAACATTTGCTTCCTATCAAAGAGTTTGACCACCGCTATCAAGTCTCCTCTAAGCTCTCTCTGCTCCAAGGAAACTCATCTTAAGGCTGCATCCTCAGTCCACTGGTAGATCCTATACAACTCAATTCTGTGGCCAGGTTCTACTCTAACTCTGTCGACAAGACTGCAGATGACACCACTATAGTGGGCCATATTTCAAAGAACAATGTATTCGGGAAGGACATGGTGTCATAACCATAATAAAATATGCTCGGCATAAAGGGACAGGCATTGGACCAATGTGTTTTATATCTATCTTGAGGGGAACTGTGAAAGATATCCCAGTTTTTTGATTCTGACCTTCTCCGTGGAGGCCCACAGTAAACACGGGAACAGGTCCTTCATCCCAAAATGTCTGTGCTGAACAGAGTGCCAAATTTAACTAAGTCTTTTCTATATGCACATGTTCCTTATCTCCTTTCCCATACATTCACCTACCTGTTTCACAGCCTCTTCATTGTCAGTTTTGTATCTCCTTCACCTGCCACTCTCTGTGTAAAAAATTTCCTCTACACATCTCCTTTAAACTTCCCCCTCTCAGCCTAAGGGCACGTCCTCCAATATCTGCCATTTCTACCCTGGGATAAAGATTCTGGCCGTCTACTGTATCCATGCCTCTCATCATGTCATAACCTTCTATCAGGTCTCCTCTCAGCCTCCAGAGCTCTGGAGAAAACAATTCAACTTTGTCCAGTCTCTCCTTATAGCACATACAGTACCTCTAATGCAGACAGCATCCTGGTGAACCTCTTTCCAAAGCCTCCATATTCGTCATATAATGGGGCAACCAGGATTGTACACCTACCTCACCCTCATTTCTTAATGGTAATTACTATTTCAAAGCTATAGACCAATGAGGAACATTATGTTCAAGGAAATTGGATATTGGATCAGATTATTTTGCTCTTACTTACCATCCTGTGACCTTCGATTTGCTACATCTCATCTTTTTTTGTCACCTCCTAACATTAACAAGAATCCCAGCGACCCTGGCCTAACAGGAATTCCCTTTGTCCTATCCATCCCCTCCCAACTTCTGGAGATGCAAGGATACGCAGCACAGAAACAGGGCCTTCGACGCACTCAGCCCTTGCCGATCATCATCAGTCACCCACTGACACCAATCGCATGTCTTGCATCATGGTGGAGATACAGAGATCTGACTGAATGCTGGGCGGGTACAAAGGGCTGGAGGTCCTTCTCTTGTCAAATGTTACCCAAGTCTGAGTTAATCAATGAGCTCGATGCCTCAAAATGATCGCATCTATCATTAAGGAACCTCCACTAACCACAAGCCCCCTTCTCATTGCTACCATCAGTGAGGAGGTGCAGGAACCTGAAGGCACACACCCAGTGTTTTGGGAACAGCTCTTCCCCCTCTGCCAACAAACAATGAACCCCTGAATTTGCTTTCTTTGTGCACTAGCTGTTTATTTTTAATATATTTTCATTATAATTTATTGTATGTTTTATGTATAGTGCTGTATTGCTGCCATAAAACAAAAAAAATTCATAACATACGTCAGTGATAATAAACCTGATTCTGATTTGGACCGTGGTGCTTTAACAAACGAATATTTATTTATTTATTGAGATACAGCAGACCGTAGGTCCTTCTGGCCCTCAAGCTGCACCATCCAGCAATCCTCCAATTTAATCTTAGCCTAATCACAGGACAATTTACAATAACCAACTAACCTACCAATAAGTATGTCTTCGGATATGAGCTGAATGAAGGCCTGTGTTCCATGTCATGATAGGTAATAAAGTGAATGATCTGCAAAATAAGACCAGATATGGAAAGCGGCCAGTGAGTGAGTGGGGCAGTGAAGGAGTGGAGCTTTGAGGCTTTGACTCGAGAGGCTTCAACGAGAAGAGGCGGAGGACAAGCTTGCTCCCAGTTAGTCTTTACAATGTCTCCAGAGACGGTGATGTGCCTCTCATGTGAGATGTGGCAGTCTTGGGGGAACGCCCCTCTCCCATGGAGTCACATCTGCCAGAAGGGCATACGGCTGGGCGATCTGGAAGACCGTGTAAGGAATCTGGAGCAGCAGCTGGATGACCTTCGACTCATAAGGGAGAATGAGGCAGTCATAGATGAGAGCTACAGGGAGGTAGTCACACCTAGGCTGTCGGAAGCAGGTCGTTGGGTGACAGTCAGAGGGGGAAAAGCGAAGGTGAGCAGACAGGTAGTGCAGAGCACCCCTGTAGCCATTCCCCTGAATAATAAGTTTACTGTCCTGGATACTGTTGGCGGGGATGACCGACCAGGTGTGAGCCACGGTGGCTGGGCCTCCGGCACTGGGTCTGACCCGGTGGTGCAGAAGGGTGGGATGGAGAAGAGGAGAGCTGTCGTCATTGGAGACTCTATAGTCAGGGGAGCAGGCAGGAGATTTTGTGGATGTGAGAAGGACACCTGCATAGTTTGTTGCCTCTGACCGGGTGTACAACATTCTGGTATGAGAGGGAAAGCAACCAGAAGTCGTGATACATGTTGGTATCAACAACATAGGCAGGAAGAGGGATGAAGTCCTGAAGTGTGAGTTTCAGGAACTAGGTAGAAGGCTGAAGAACAGGACCTCAAGGGTGGCGTTCTCAGGATTGCTGCCAGTGCTACGTGACAGCAATGGTAAGAATTGGAGGAGATGGCAGTTGAATGCATGGCTGAGGAGTTGGTGCAGGGAGCAGGGATTTAGATTTTTGGATCATTGGGATCTCTTCTGGGGAAGGTGGGACCTGTACAGATTGGATGGGTTGCACCTGAACTCGAGGGGGAGCAATATCCTTGCAGGTGGGTTTGCTAGCATGGTTCGGGAGAGTTTAAACTAATTTGCAAGGGGGATGGGACCCAAAGCGATAGAGCAGTGAAAGAAGTGCATGGAGTAAAGCCAGATCTAACATACAGAGAGGCTTTGAGGAAAGAGAAGCAGAATAAACGGTGTAAAGACAGTAAGGTAGAGAGGCTGAAATGTGTGTACCTCAATGCAAGAAGCATCAGGAACAAAGGTGATGAACTGAGAGCCTGGATGCATACATGGAATTATGATGTAGTGGCCATTACAGAGACTTGGCTGGCACCAGGGCAGGAATGGATTCTCAATATTCCTGGATTTCAGTGCTTTAAAACAGATAGAGAGGGTGGAAAAAGGGGAGGAGGGGTGGCATTACTGGTCAGGGATACTATTACAGCTACAGAAAGGGTGGGTAATGTAGCAGGATCCTCTTTTGAGTCAGTATGGGTGGAAGTCAGGAACAGGAAGGGAGCAGTTACTCTACTGGGGGTATTCTATAGGGCCCCTGGTAGCAGCAGAGATACAGGGGAGCAGATTGGGAGGCAGATTTTGGAAAGGTGCAAAAATAACAGGGTTGTTATCATGGGTGACTTTAACTTCCCTAATATTGATTGGCACCTGATTAGTTCCAAGGGTTTAGATGGGGCAGAGTTTGTTAAGTGTGTCCAGGACAGATTCCTGTCACAGTATGTGGACAGGCCGACCAGGGGGAATGGCATACTAGATCTAGTACTAGGTAATGAACCGGGTCAGGTCACAGATCTCTCAGCAGGTGAGCATCTGGGGGACAGTGACTACCGTTCCCTGGCCTTTATAATTATCATGGAAAAGGATAGAATCAAAGAGGACAGGAAAAGTTTCAATTGGGGAAGGGCAAATTATGAGGCTATAAGGCTAGAACTTGCGGGTGTGAATTAGGATGATGTTTTTACAGGGAAATGTACTATGGACATGTGGTCGATGTTTAGAGATCTCTTGCAGGATGTTAGGGATAAATTTGTCCCGCTGAGGAAGATAGAGAATGGTAGGGTGAAGGAACCATGGGTGACAAGTGAGGTGGAAAATCTAGTCAGGTGGAAGAAAGCAGCATACATGAGGTTTAGGAAGCAAGGATCAGATGGGTCTATTGAGGAATATAGGGAAGCAAGAAAGGAGCTTAAGAAGGGGCTGAGAAGAGCAAGAAGGGGGCATGAGAAGGCCTTGGCAAGTAGGGTAAAGGAAAACCCCAAGGCATTCTTCAATTATGTGAAGAACAAAAGGATGACAGGAGTGAAGGTAGGACCGATTAGAGATAAAGGTGGGAAGATGTGCCTGGAGGCTGTGGAAGTGAGCGAGGTCCTCAATGAATACTTCTCTTCGGTATTCACCAATGAGAGGGAACTTGATGATGGTGAGGACAATATGAGTGAGGTTGATGTTCTGGAGCATGTTGATATTAAGGGAGAGGAGGTGTTGGAGTTGTTAAAATACATTAGGACAGATAAGTCCCCGGGTCCTGACGGAATATTCCCCAGGCTGCTCCACGAGGCGAGGGAAGAGATTGCTGAGCCTCTGACTAGGATCTTTATGTCCTCGTTGTCCATGGGAATGGTACCGGAGGATTGGAGGAAGGCGAATGTTGTCCCCTTGTTCAAAAAAGGTAGTAGGGATAGTCTGGGTAATTATAGACCAGTGAGCCTTATGTCTGTGGTGGGAAAGCTGTTGGAAAAGATTCTTAGAGATAGGATCTACGGACATTTAGAGAATCATGGTCTGATCAGGGACAGTCAGCATGGCTTTGTGAAGGGCAGATCGTGACTGACAAGCCTGATAGAGTTCTTTGAGGAGGTGAACAGGCATACAGATGAGGGTAGTGCGGTGGATGTGATCTATATGGATTTTACTAAGGCATTTGACAAGGTTCCACACGGTAGGCTTATTCAGAAAGTTAGAAGGCATGGGATCCAGGAAAGTTTGGCCAGGTGGTTTCAGAATTGGCTTGCCTGCAGAAGGCAGAGGGTCGTGATGGAGGGAGTACATTCAGATTGGAGGATTGTGACTAGTGGTGCCCACAAGGATCTGTTCTGGGACCTCTACTTTTCGTGATTTTTATTAACGACCTGGATGTTGGGGTAGAAGGATGGGTTGGCAAGTTTGCAGATGACAGAAAGGTTGGTGGTGTTGTGGATAGTGTAGAGGATTGTCAAAGATTTCAGAGAGACATTGATAGGATGCAGAAGTGGGCTGAGAAGTGGCAGATGGAGTTCAACCCGGAGAAGTGTGAGGTGGTACACTTTGGAAGGACAAATTCCAAAGCAGAGTACAAAGTAAATGGCAGGATACTTGGCAGTGTGGAGGAGCAGAGGGATCTGGGGGTACATGTTCACAGATCCCTGAAAGTTGCCTCACAGGTGGTTAGGGTAGTTAAGAAAGCTTATAGGGTGTTAGCTTTCATAAGTCGAGGGATAGTGTTTAAGAGTCGCGATATAATGATTCAGCTCTGTAAAACTCTGGTTAGGCCAAGCTTGGAGTAAGTACTGTGTCCAGTTCTGGTCGCCTCACTATAGGAAGGATGTGGAAGCATTGGAAAGGGTACAGAGGAGATTTACCAGGATGCTGCCCTGTTTAAAGAGTATGCATTATGATCAGAGATTAAGGGAGCTTGGGCTTTACTCTTTGGAGAGAAGGAGGATGAGAGGAGACATGATAGAGGTGTACAAGATAATAAGAGGAATAAATAGAGTGGATAGCCAGCGCATCTTCCCCAGGGCACCACTGCTCAATACAAGAGGACACGGGTTTAAGGTAAGGGGTGGGAAGTTCAAGGGGGAATATTAGAGGAAGGTTTTTTACTCAGAGAGTGGTTGGTGCGTGGAATGTACTGCCTGAGTCAGTGGTGGAGGCAGGTGCACTGGTGAAGTTTAAGAGACTACTAGGCAGGTATATGGAGGAACTTAAAGTGGGGGGGGGGGAGTTATATGGGAGGCAGGGTTTGAGGGTCGACACAACATTGCGGGCCAAAGGGCCTGCACTGTGCTGTACTATTCTATGTTCTATGTTCTATATTAAGCAATACCAACCAATCATAATGCTTTAAGGCAAAAATACATCATTGTATTTGGTAGTCTGCACTCCTGTAGTGTATCTGGATTTTTGCTGCTATACTCCTGGGCCTTGGAAGGCTTATAGCACAGGATTCAATCTGTTTTGTATTATGCTTGACATAAATGGACAGGTACAGGACCAAAGTAAGGCAGGAAAGTTGAAAGTTTGACTAAGGAACCAAGTGAAGAGTATCCCAATATTTTGGAGAGCAGGATAAACTAGTGTTCTTTGGGGTCAGCCTGAAGGCGATGGGAGATTGGTCAGAAAATCAATGTCAAACTGAATCACAAGTCAATGAGTTACTGATAACTGAAGAGGGCATTTGGTTCATGAATGGCTTTCGGGCAGTATATGTACCACTAAAAGAATGGAATTTCCTCTCTTACTATGTTTTACTGGGCTGGGTCCCAATTGTTGGAACTAATCCAACTGACTCCTAAAGACCAGTGTATGATAACATAAGATGATTGCTATCTGAAAACACGAGCATCCTTACCCAAATGAGATGTGAAAGGTGCATGACTTCCGAATATGTAGATCCTGAAACAATCTACAGTGGATGAAATTCTTCTAAAATACATTCACTGTTAGTGTTGTGGTAAAGGAAACTCAGCCAATAATTTGTGATCAGCAGGTTTCATGGACAGGGAATATAATCCTGTGGAAGAAATCCAAATGGTATTTCAGTAAGCATTTGATACAGTTCTGCACATGAAAAAGATAACAGCCTGAGAAATTAATCGCAAATTAGCTAACTGGACTGAAAATTAATTTAGCAAGAGAGAGAAATGGGATATCTTTATTTAAGAAGGTGGGGTAGTTGGGTATGTGTAGCAACTAGTAGCTATTCACAGTAATCCCCTTCACACTAACTAATTAAGTGAACACAGGGTGCTTCCTTAATGTACAGCTGTCAAATCTGTCCTTATATTCTTAGACAAAATAGAACGGCAAGCCACTTGAAGAAATGTTAGACAAGGCAACAGAAATCTGGTTGGAACCACGTATTCAAGAAGGTCATAAAAGGAAGGAAAATAAGGAGGAACATATGGAAAAGGAATTATAGCTATTAATACCAGCCAGCTAAATGCATGAAAGTGTGCATGTTAGATTTAGCAAAACTACTTAAAGTAGAAATTTGTACAATAAAACCTTCTGATCATTTGCATTTTTACCAGAGGGAGGTTACTGCAGAAGTAGTTTCTTCCATTCTTTCTAATTACAACAATTCAAAACCTTAAACACAAGAGATTTTGCGGATGCTGGAAGCTCTGAGCAACAAAAGCAAAATACTGGAGAAACTCAAGAGGTCGCACAGCATCAATGGATAGGAATAAACAGCCGACATTTTGGGCTGAGACCCTTCATTCCAAAAGCATTTCATTGCAGGGAATGTGCTCGCACTCTGAATGATGCTACAGAACAGACAGGTTCATGTGTGCTTTGTTTCAGGTCAATGCAAGGAGCTGCAATTAGGATGGATATTTGGCAAGATCCGTACAATATCAATAGAAGTACAATCATAAAAAAATTGTCAGATGCAGTATTTGCATTTTTTAAATTTTCATATACTATCTGATTCATTGCCACTTCTCTTCCAGGAATGCCAACCACGAAGATATTCTCCTCAGGCCACCTATGGGATTTCTGCTTGTACCCCTCTCCATAGATGCTGTCTGACCTGCTATGTTCTTCCAATATTCCTGCTTTTTATTATCAACAGAAGCAATGTGGATTTCTAATGAAATAGAACGTAGCACGGTACAGCCCCTTCGGCCCACAATATTGTGCCGACTTTTTAAACTTTTCTAAAAAGAGTTCAGAAGTTCAAAAGTAAATTAATTATTGAAGTGCATCTATGTAGCTATATGCTACCCTAAGATTCGTTTTCTTTCAGGCATTGACCTTAGATCATAGAACTACAATAGAGTCAATGAAAAACTATACACAAGAAGAGAATGCCAATCAATCAATAAAAATAAATAAATAGATAGATAGATGGATAAATGGATAAATAAATGAAGAAACAAATAAATTAATTAAATGCAATTTATAAATAAATAAATACACACATATACACATACTATATATTTATATATGTTATAGGGAACATGAGTTGTAGTGCCCACGAAAATGAGTGATGAGTGAAGTTATCCATGCCAGCACAGGAGCTTGATGGCTGAAGGGTAATAACTGTTCCTGAACCTGATATGTGGGAACTAAGGTTGATGTACCTCCTTGCCAAGAAGAGAGCATGGCCTGGATGTTGGGGATCCTTAATGATGGATGCTCTGGCAGTGCTCACTGTAGATGTCTAAGATCAATTTAACCCTTTCATCCTCCATTTTTCCAAACAGAACAAGCACTTTTGACCATTTGGGAATGTGAAGATACTGGGATGTGTGAATGGAAAGGCGGCAGAAATAATACCGTATTCAGTTCTCGTGCGGTCCGAAATGTCAGAACCTTGGTCTCAACAGCTGAGCCTGACAGGATTCCCACTCTTTGGCAGTTGAAGATGGGCGTGGCTGCACAGGTTGATAGAATGGTGAAGAAGGCACAGGACAAGCTTGCATTTATAGTGAAGAATCAGACTCACTATAATCGAACCTTTATAAAACTCTGCTTAGGCTGCACTTGGAAGTTGTATTCAATTCTCATTGTCCCACTAAAGGAAGGATGTGGAGGCTTTGGAGAGGATGCAGAAGGGGTTTACCAGGATGATGTCTGGATTAGAGGTCATGTGATGTACAGAAAAGTTGGACAAACTTGGGTAATTTTTTCTCAAGTGGCAGAGGCTGGGGGGAGATGTGATAGAAGTTAATGAGGGGCAGAAAGCTGATTTCTTTTTCCAAAGATTGAAACAGCAGGGGACCCCAACCCGAGGCCCATTGACCCCTCGGTTAATGGTAGGGATCCATGGCACAAAAAAGTTTGGGAAACCTTGAACTAGAGGCAAGAATTTACAGCAGGGTTTCCCAACCTTCTTTATGCCCTGGACCAATGCCATTAAACAAGGGATCTATGGACCCCAGGTTGGAAACTCCTGATTTAAAGTGAGAGGGAGTAACTTCAAAGAAGATGTGCGAGGCAGGGTTTATACACAGAGGGTGGGGGTGTCTGGATTGAGCTTACAAGGGTATAGAGGAGGCAAATATGGTAGAGTTATGTAAGAGGCTGATAGATAGGCACATGGATGTGCAGACAGGGATATGGATATTAGGTAGACCAAGGATTTAGCTTATTTAGGTGTTTAATTACTAAATTAATCAGCTTGGCACAATATCATGTCCTCCATTGTATCCAAGACATCTTCAAGGATTGGTGCCTTCGGAAGGCAGTGCCCATCATTAAGGACCCCACCACCCACGACATTGTTACCATCGCGAAGGAGGTACAGGAGCCAGAAGGTACACACTCCGTGATTCAGTAACAGCTTCTTCCCCTCTGCCATCTGATAGCTAAATGGACATTGAACCCATGAACACTACCTCACTACTTTTTTATTTGTTTTTTTTTCAGTACTTATTTTAACTTAATTATTTAATAAACATATTTAAGCTTAATGTAACTCAAGTTTTTTTTTTGTTCTCTATATTTATTTTTCATGTATTTCATTGTACTGCTGCCATAAAGTTAACAAATTTCACGACATGTGCCAGAGATCAAATCTGATTCTGATGGAGGGCCTGTTTCAACACTGTACTGTTGTATATACTATGCTCTGTGTACTTCTCTAGCCTCTTGCCCCTCCAGTCAGATTTATTGTCATATACACCAAGATGGAATGAAAATCCTTGCTCGTAGCCCACAGATAAAACAGTGCTGATAATAAATACAACAATAACAATAGTAAGAAAAAACACAGAAATTTCGTAAAGATTGTAGTGCAAAAATTCTCCTCACATCAGCCGTCACTGTCGGTTTGGTGCAGCTCCCCCTCACAGTGAACTGTCAGGTCAGCAGAAAAGGTCATTGACTGCAGCCTACCATTACTGCAGGACTTGTATGTATTCAGGACAAAGAAGTGGGCTGGTTAAATCATTGAGGACACTGCCCACCCAGCAAACTGTCTTTTCCAAAATCTCCCTGTGGAAAGCGCTATAAAGAAAAACTGCACACTATTTTAAAAGTTTCTGCCCCCCAGGCAGTTAATCTGATCAACCATTCTAGTTACAACTCCACCCCCTTGTATGTACTACCCCCATCCCTGCACTGCACAGCAAACACACAGAACCACTTTTTATAATGCCTCTACATGCTGGCATTTATGTATTTATGCACATTTTATTCCATATCTGTACTTTAACTTCTAACTTTGTTTTGATTTAGTACTTCATTCTTTAGAATTGTTAGATGTTGTTGCTGTTCTTGTATGTCGCACCCTGACCAACACACCACAGCAAATTCCTAATCCACGTAAATATATATGGCAAATAAAGTTGGACGTTGATCCTTGAAGAAATGCTGAAGTAACAATAATGGAACAACCAAGAGAGATAGAAGTAAGAGTACAAGAATGTAGCAGCAACTAATGACTAACTTAATTGGTTTGGCACAACATTGTGGCTGAAGGACCTGTTCCTGGGTTGTACTGTTCTATGTTCTATGCTAACACCAGAGATGGGATGTGAAAGATGACTGCAGGTCTCAAACCTCACAAATGTATATACTCACATACTGTAGTAAGCCCTCAATCACGAACCTCTCCTCCCCACCCACTAATTCACATCTTACCCAGTTCCCCATTGCTACATCTTAATTATCAGCATCAACCTGCTGGAGGCCGCCTGCCTCACCATTCCTCTCCACCCTTTGTACTGACCATTTCCCCTCTGCACCCTCAGTCCCAATGCAGGGCTTCAACCTGAATCGTCAACAATTCCTTTACCACTCCCCCCTCCCATTAACGCTACTGGATATGTTGAGTTCCTCCAGCTGAGTGTTTACTGCTCTTGTTTAATTGCTACCCTGGAGAGGTCTTTAAATTGGTTGAAAATAATAAACAGAGCAATTTAATTCACTCTGCTGTCTAATTCCTGAAACTTTGTCTCTATATCCCATTTGTTTCCCCCTTCCATTTAAGATCCTCTTTAATACCTGGCCCTGACCACGCCTCCAGTCACCTGGTCCAATTTTTCTTCAAGTGGCCCTGTATCACATTTTAACTGTGAACATTATCAGGAATAAACATAGTCACATGGCTCCCAGTTACTCACTTTAAATGAATATTAATCTTCAAATTAGATACACAGCAAGGTAACAGGCCCTTCTGAGCCTGAGCCGCCAAATTCCACCCATGTGAGCAGTTTACCTACTAACCCATTGGTCTATGGACTGTGAGAGGACACCTACGCAGTCACAGGAAGAACGTACAAACTCCTTACAGACAGTGGTGGAAACTGAACCTGGGTTGATGGCACTGTAATAGCGTTACCCTAACTGCTACACTGCTGTTAGGAACTTCAATGACCTCGACTGACAAGGCTGGAATTTGGAGAGGGCAGTATAGCAATTGGTTCCTCATTTGAAGACACCGTAGTAATCACTTTGAAACTGAACCCATCAGGATTATCGACCCTCGCAAGCAGCATCCTCATTGATAAACAAAAGTAGTGCCATTCATTAAATGTGCAAACGCATTAACTGGAAGTCTATTCAACTACTCACTCTGCAAAGGCCAATTAGCTCTCTAAAATTTGCATAATTATTACACTCTGCACGTGATTCAATTCAATGTTGTAATTGAGATTTTAACAGTTTAATGGTTGGTGGACTGTCCCACTTGGCTCTCAGCTGTGCAATTGACATCTGTGATGCAGTTAGGAGCAGAATTGCTTCAATGTTAGAAGATCAGCTCTCAAGTTCCAGGATTCATTCCTTAGATGTGAGTCAGATTTACTGATGATTGCTGCGTGGCTGATGTTGTATTTCAGATATGGTCTGAAACGTAAGTTATCATTCTCGTTTTTTATGTGTGTCTTCGCTCTCCACTCTGGAGTGTGTTCACACAGCACTCGTGAGTGGAGAACAAGGTGCTCCCATTGTGCTGCTCAACATTCATCCTCAACGAATTATATCAAAATAGATTCATTGGTCACAATCACTGAGCCTGAAGAAGGGCCCCAGCTCGAAATGGTGACTGTTTACTCTTTTGCATAGATGCTGCTGACCAGCTGAGTTCCTCCAGCATTTTGCATGTGTTGTCCAACATCTGCAGATTTTTTCTTGTTGGTCATTGGTTGCATACCTCAGAAACTTGCCATTATTAACCAAAATCACTCACTAAATGTGAATTCTTTCTTCCTTTCTTGCCAGAGCCTTGTCTCTCTTTTCTGTTCTTTTGGTTCAATCGTATCAATCTCCTGAAGCGACAAGACAGAAGGAAGTATCTGAAACCTTCAGGTGTCATGGAATCAGGGAGTTGAGCTGCTTGGCCCATCACATTCATGCTAATGTTTTTGCTCGTCCACGCTAATCACACCTGTGTCCGCACTAGCATGGTAATCCGGTGTATGTCAATGAAGAGCCTTCTTCACTGAAAACATTTAACGAAGATTTTGATGGAAAACTGGACTGCACTGAGCTTATGGATTTATTGCATGCTGTCAGCTGTCTAAGCTCTAAGAAAATTGGCTTATGTGCAAACTCCACGCAGACAGTATCTGAGGTTAGGAATGAACCTAGTTCCCTGGACCTGTAAGGCAGCACCTTTATCAGCTGCCCCACTCCACAACCATCATCATTCTTTGAAATTTCTTCAAGCGTAGCACCCTGAGCCAGCTTGAGGCCTCCTCTGCCACTGTGGTTACAGTGTGTATCATCAACAAGTTGAACTGGATGTTTTGCCAAGTGAATCTTCACCATCACAGAACTGTGAACTGCAC
The DNA here is from genome assembly GCF_963921235.1 of Mobula hypostoma. Taxonomy (NCBI): domain Eukaryota; kingdom Metazoa; phylum Chordata; class Chondrichthyes; order Myliobatiformes; family Myliobatidae; genus Mobula; species Mobula hypostoma. The sequence continues at coordinate 21,429,725 of NC_086111.1, forward strand.
CACATGAGGACAGAGCTGGTAAACATCACCTTCTGCAGATTCCCCTTCAAACCCCACAACATCATGACCAGAGATCGTACGACCATAGGACATAAGAGCAGAATTAGCACATTTAGTATATCGAGTCTTCTCCGCCATTCTATCATGGCTGATTCATTATCCCTCTTAAACCCCTTTGTTTGTCTTTTCATCTTAAGCTTTGATGCTCTTAATAATCAATAACTTCCTCTTTAAATATACCCAAAGACTTGGCCTTTACAGCCATCTGTGACAAAGAATTTCACAGGTTCATCACCCTCTGGTTAAGTAAATCCCTCCTCAACCATGTTCCGAAGGGATGCCATTGTATTGAGGCTGTGCCCTCTGGTCCTAGACTCCACCACATGTTGTTCCTTCATCACTGTTGTGTCCAAGTTCTCTGGATCTCATCTCCCTGTGGGACTCCCTCACCAGATGGAATGCAACAGTTCATGACGCTGATTCAGCCCTTTCTAAAGGGAAACAAGGAATGGACAATAAATGTCATAAACTCAGCACCGAAACAGGCCCTTCAGCCCATCAGATCCATGCTGCCCTTTGTACCAAACTATTGTACATGATACCGATCCCACTGCACATCCATTGTGCAACTGAATGTAGGCATTAACCACCCATTGTACATTGACACAAATTCTATTGACTTCCATTAGGGCTCTGGCCTCTGCCTTTGTGATTTAAGTTCTCATTTAAATGCTTCATAAATGTTGTGAGACTTTCTGCAGTAACCATCTCTTCAAGAGTCCAGCCACCCTCTGTGTGAAAATCCGCCCTATCAGTTCCCTTCTAATCCTCTTGAGTCAGCCGGAGGCTGAGAGCCCTGTCCTGGGTTTGAAGGACTGGGAGGGAGGAACAGGGCATGGTTTTGCTAATGTTTATTGCTTGTTGAGCTCTGTGTTGTTCTGCTGAGTATTGTGGGCATTCTATGTTGACAGCAGAATGTGTGGCGACACTTGCGGGCTGGTGTGTTGGTTGTTAATAGAAATGGCACATTTCACTGTATGTTTCAACGTATACATGAAAATAAACTTGAATCTTGAATCAGCCTCCCAAGCTTAAGTCTTCTTGTCTTAGACATCTCCACCATGGGGGAAACATTTGTACTGTCCGTCTTAACTACCCCCTCATAACTTTATATCCATCTTTCAGGTCACTCCTTAGCCTCCTCCGGTCCAGGGAAAACAAGCCAGTCTATCCAATTTCTCCTTATGTGTAATATTCCAATCCAGACAGTATCCAGGTGAATCTCCTCTGCACCCTCTCTAATGCAATTATATTCTTTGGAGTAGATTCTAGCCTTATCAGTCGCACTCACGATCTGCAAACAAGTAAAGGAAATTCTGTTTTTGTTTTGTGGCACTAGAGATTTTTTCTTATGGCAACAGTATCACATAAGTAACCCTGGTTTTTGTTAGATTTGAGGTATAACAGCAGCACACACTCTACAACCAGGCCTTGTAGCTGTCCCATTTGCACAGTCCTCTCCCTGTCCAGTACTCTGGAAGCCTGGCACTATCTGCCTGAGGAGCATAAATTATATCCACTCTGCCCATCCCTTATTTTCTGCCGTTCTCATTATTTCAGCCCTCTGCCTGATCTTCTCCCTATTCTCATTCACGCTGCCACATACTCCAGTTCACCCGGGAGGATTTTCAAATTAATATCCAAGCACGGTACTGGTGCTTGATCTCAGGCAGACTTGACAAAAACCAAATGATTTTCATTTCCTTTGTTTCTTTGTTGAAAATCTAACCCATTCTTTCCCAAGAATTTACAGCATTAGAACTTCCTACATCTGTCACTTTAATATCGCCATAGTTAAAATGTTAGCTAAGTGCTACTGATTGTAGCTTCCTCTCACTTGATTTGGAAGAATTTTCCTTGATTGTGTTGTCGGGTGTAGGAGCAATTACACTGTAAAATGTGGACAGAATATTCTGGTATCTTCCTCCTTCCTTTCCAGTCCTAATGAAAGGCCTTGGTCCAAAACATCGACTGTTCATTCCCCTCCATAGATGCTGCCTGACCTGCTGAATTCCTGCAGCATTTTGTGTTTGTTGCTCTGGATTTCCAGCATCTCTTGTGTATATAATATGGACGTTTCTGAAGGGGAGCATTCAGCCCATTGGATCCAGAATGGCTCTCAAAATATTCCCATCAGTCCTATTTTTCCAATTATTTCCAGTAACCTATTAATTCTTGCCTGCTCATCAATTCCATTGCCCACCCATGCTGGTTTTCTAGCTTATTCAGGCTATTTAAACGTGCCATCTTAAAAGTTTCATCTCCCAGGCAGTTAATCTGATCGACCATTCTTATTAGCCCGTCACTGCAACGTAGACACTTTAAACCAGTTTTTATAACACCTTTTACTTTGTAAATACAAGCTGGTATTTATTATTCATGCACAGTATATTCTAGATCTCCCCTTTAACCTCTAACTTTATATAGTTCTTTATAATAGTTGAATGTTGTTTATTTTTGTCAAATGTCACACCTTAACCAACATACCACAATAAATTCCCAATGCATGTAAATATATATAGAGAATAAAATTGATCCTTGATCCTTGATCCTTTCATCAGTATAAAAATTGGCTAGATTCATTGGAACTGTATAAAACTTTAGTGAGGCCACATTTGGAGCCTTCCTTACAGTTCTAGTCACCACACTGCAGGAAGGATGTGAAGGCTACCAGGATGTTGCCTGGACTGGAGATTGTTAACTAAAAGGGGGGATTGGACGAGCTTGGATTGTTTTCCCTGGAGTGCTGTAGGCTAAGAGGTGACCTGATAGAAGTTTTTAAAATTATGAGTGGTATACATAGATTACATTGGACAACAAAGATTTTGCTTCCTGAATACTTTTAGGTGTAGCTTATGAATTTTGGGCTACTGATCATGAAAATCACGATGAAATTTCCCTATCAAGCACCTTTTTTTAATAAACTTATGTTTATTATTTCAATTCATAATTCAAGTCAATTAAAATGTTGCCTACAATGTAAGCTGGAAAGTTTCCTATCTTGTCCAGGCATGCTTGGGCATGCTTAGGCGTCACGGCTGCTGCATGGCAGGACAGGTTTTAGTAATAATTATTGGGTTCAGGACGGTAAGGATGGAATTTGCTATCACCAGGCACAAAAATTTCTATGAGGGATTTTGATATTTGAGACAGATGCTTCCATAATAACTGATGCCAAGATTAAGGAAAGCATTTTTGTTGGTCCACAAATCAAACAGGTCATCAATGACAGGCAATTCAAAGAATTTCTAGTGGGACCAGAGAAAATCATATGGAAGGCATTCAAGGAAGTTGTTGAAATTTTTCTCGGCATCTACAGAGCACCAAGCTGGTTGAAAGCATAAAACCATGAAATGCAACATGTCACTAAAGATTCATTTTCTGCACTCCCAGTTAGACTTCTTCCCTGCAAAAGTTGGTGCTGTTAGTGACAAGCATAGTGAAAGGTTTCATCAGGACATTGCGGCCATGGAGAAAAGATACCAGGGCAACTGGAGTCCATCAATACTGACAAATTATTGTTGGACATTTAAGCAAGAAGCCTCAGACACTGAGTACAAATAAAAATCATTAACAAAATATTTTAAACTTAATTGAACTATTGCAAAGCATCAGCACCATTATGCAACTAAACACATTATATTCAATAAAAGTTAATTTGTTGTTTCCCCAAATTCCTACGTGACACAAGTAGTCTGAATTTATATTTGTGTTCATCTTCAAGCAGTCTATCATAAACAAATAAAAATTCTGAGGAAGCGACACTTTTGAAAAATTTTGTTGTCCAGTGTATCAGTCTTTCTCACAGGGCAAAAATGACAAATGGCAGAGGGCACAGTTTTAAACTGGGAGGGGGGAAAGTTTAAAGAGAGTTATAAGGCAAGTTTTTATTAACACAGTGATAGGTACTTGAAAGGGTTGCACTGAAAGCAAATTTGAAATTAATTCTTCATTTTAAAGAAGAATTTAGACAGGCATGTTGACAGGCAGGGAATGGAGGAATATAGACCCAGTGCAGGTAGATGGGACTAGTTAGATTGGCATCATGGTTGGCACAGACATGTTGGGCAGGAGGGAATGTTTCTTGTTTTAGGTTCTGCAGTATGTTCACCCATATTAGCCGTACTTTAAAGCTGCTAATTGAACTACAAATACATCCTTTCAATATGGAAGAGAACTGGAGCATCCAGAGGAGAGCCAAGCATTCATTGGGAGATCATGCAAACTCCACACAGACAACACCCAGGATCAGGAATAACACTGTGTCACCGTCCCTCACAGCCTCTAAGAAGGTGATGCTGGGCTTCCTTCTTGAATTATTGCAGTCCTTCTGATGAATGTAGATGAACTGAACGTAGCAAACAGACCAAACATTAGCGAATGAACCCCGGCTCGCCTCAAAGTAAAGACGGTGATTGACCAGGTGATATTCCCCTGCACCTGCCTTTGCGGCTGAAGCTGCAGCTTTGGGAACTGATGTCGGAGTGATGTTGCTTGCTTTCTTTGTCAAGCACCCGGATCACTAAGGCACATTTTAACAGGATGCACCACGAGTCTCACCCAGGGGCGGTACAGTTGGCGGCACAACCAAGTTCTCAAACAGCTGGCATCAATCTTGGAACAGAGGAGAATCACCACAAACACTCTCCCACAAACATCGGCAGGAAATGTCCACGTTACACGATTTGTACCAGCAGGCCAACCTCCAGAGCACCATATAACATCAAAAGATGTAAGCATTCTGCAGGTTGCTCAGGATTGGAAAATGGACGTGGACTTGGAAAAAAAACTTGTGTTTCCCCCAGACATTGCAGCTACAACACTCCGGCCAGACATGGTCCTATGGTCCACAACAGCCAAGCTGGCATATGTTGTGGAATTGACAGTACCATGGGAAGATGGTGTCGAAGAAGCTTATGAGAGGAAAAAGACCAAGTACTCTGAGCTGGCAACTGAAGCTGCCCAGAATGGCTGGAAGACCAAGATTTTCCCTGTAGAAGTGGGATGCAGGGGATTCGTTGCTACATCTACGACCAGTCTATTGAAGAAGATGGGGGTGAGAGGTCACTCCCTCCAACAAGCAATCAAGTCCTTGTCAAATGCAGCAGAAGAAAGCAGCAACTGGATTTGGATTAAAAGGGAAGACAACAACTGGGCTGCAAGAGGGTATGGAACTGAGGGGGGTGTATCTGGGACACCAGGCAGCACCATTGAGCCCTCTGGAGACGTCGTGGGCTTGTCAAAGAAACGTCAAAGAAGGAGGGTGCCCACCTGATGACCCCAATGACATACCTACCCTCCCTCCTTGTCACCACTCCAAGCCCACTGCCAACATCCAGAGTACCAACTTACCATAGGGATTGAAACATCAAGTCCTAGTAGCTCTACTACTCTCATGTTCACATTAACCAATGACTGCTTTTTATTTACAGATTTTATTCCAACTTGAGTTTAAAATCTCAGACTGAAGGCACATGAGTGCAGAAAAAAAAAGACAGGACACAATAGAGACAAGTCCACCATGGCACAAGAGGTCTGCGCCGCTCTGTCGCTGAGGTGGATTTAGCGTTGCGCAGGTCAGTGATTGTCAAAAAGTGGCTGTGGATGTGTGACTTCAGGCTTCTGTCACCTCTGCCTGTTGGTATCAGCGGGAAGAGGGCATGACCCAGATGGTGGGGGTCCTGGGTGGTAGCTGCCGCAGTGCCTCGTGTAGATGCTGTCAGTAGTGGGGAGGGCTGTGTCTATGATGGATTGGGCTCTATCCACCCCTCCCTATTGTCTCCTGCCTTCCTGTGCATTGGGATTGCTACACCAGGGTCAGGATCCCTTCAACACACCTGTGTCCAGCTCTCCTTCCCTGCCAGCTCCCGAGAGGTGGGAAGGACAGTCTTTCCATTGAAGAGACCAGGCTCCCTCTGAAGGGGCAGATGGCTCCTTTCTGCAAGATAAGCAGAAAGTGATGGAGACACTCAGCGGATGGAGGGACAAATACGAATGTTTCAGGGTGCAGCGTAGGTTCACTGGGTTAATTCCAGAGATGGCGGGACTGTCATATGTTGGAAGATTGGAGCGACTGGGGCTGTATACACTGGAATTTAGAAGGATGAGAAGGAATCTGATTGAAACATATAAGATTATTAAGGGATTGGACACACTAGAGGCAGGAAACATGTTCCCGATGTTGGGGGAGTCCAGAACCAGAGGCCACAGTTTAAGAATAAGGGGTAGACCATTTAGAACGGAGTTGAGGAAAAACTTTTTCACACAGAGGGTTGTGGATCTGTGGAATGCTCTGCCTCAGAAGGCAGTGGAGGCCAATTCTCTGGATTCTTTCAAGAAAGAGTTAGCTGGAGCTCTTAAAGAGAGCAGAATCAAGGGATATGAATCAAGGGGAGAAGGCAGGAAAAGGGTACTGATTGTAGATGATCAGCCATGATCACAGTGAATGGCGGTGCTGGCTCGAAGGGCCGAAGGGCCTACTCCTGCACCTGTTGTCTATTGTGTATTGTCTATTGTCTAACTCCATATCTGAATGGGAAAGGAGAGAAGTTGTTAAATTGCAAGAGAAGGAGTAATGTGGAGAGTGCAGAGGGTTTATTGGTTGTAGGGCAGAGACCATGCATGTCCAGTCAGTCTATTTGTTCTCAGTGTTGGGGAAACAGATGCTGACATGGCTGATGGAGGCGTAAGTAGCGAGGGATGAATGGGAGTAGTTAGAGACAGAGACAAAAATAACTGGCTGGGACTGATAGAAGCAGAGTATGCCAGTTGTTGGAACTCAGTATCAAAATGCCAAAAATACTCATCAGCATCTCTGCAGAAGCAAGAATCTGAGTTTATATTCTATTTGGAACAGCTTACATCAAAACAGGCCAATTCTGAGACAAACTGGAAAGAGTAGTTAACTGAAATTGTATAATTCAACTTTCAGTCCAAGGGCTGTGTTGAAAATGAGGTGATGGGGCAGGGTACCTTATGCAGACTCTGTCACCTTTATTTCAAACCTTCATACATACACACACAGACAACATTTTGTAAAACTGTGAAATATTTTGATACTTTCCAGCTTCTTAATTTTTTTATATAATCCATGATTGGAAAGCTGCCCAGAATATTAATGAAATTCTCGCCCCATGGGGAAATGAGCACTGCAGGGTGTGTGGCGAGTAGGAAGGAACGATATGGCTATGGCGCCATCTAGTGGTACTATCCATGTCTGAATGGCTTCTGCAAGAGTCCCATTCTCAGAAAGACCTGACGGGGGTTCTTAACTCTCCAGGATCCTCCTGAGTCTCCCTGGGATTAAAGGTTCATCTCCTGGCAGGCTTCAGGACACTGCAAATCATGCGATTTTTATTTTCTGTATAAACAGCAAGTGAAAAATACCCAAATATGTGAGGGAGAGAAAAGGCTGTTCAACCAGAAGACATGAGATGAAACTTGTAAAAATTCACCCATCAGTGTTGGCAGCTCTCACCACACAGTACATGAGAACTCTGTTTCTCAAGCATTGCATAATTTAATAAAGAGCCATGCAAGGACAACTGAGACAGTGAGGGGCTGCCTTCCTCCTTCTGGGCCTTATGTTAATAACTCAGAGCAGTTGCCTCCAGTGACACTTGGCAAATGGCTGGATATCGATCACAGTTGTGCAGCCTGCCGAAGATTTGGGCAAAGGAAGGCCCAGATGATACCCACTGTCTGAACCACAGTAAACGCTGGACACTTGTCATGCCTTTACAGTGTGGGAAGGCCTGTCCAGGACACCTGCCTAATTGGGCCCACTTATCCCTCTCTCACACACACACCCCTACCAGAAGGGGAGCTCATGCGGAATCCCAACACACAAAAGCATGTGTGGTACCTCACAAAGCTGGTAGTCCCTGCTCCCCCATACCAAATGCATGGCCAAACCTTGAACTGCTAATAACAATTAATCCAACCTGGACCCAGTAACCCCGAACATGAGGCCAAGGTCAAATGCACCACCCAAGTACAAGCCTGTCAGTGTGTGGTACCGAGGGAGTGATACACTGTCAGTTTGTGGTACCGAGGGAATGATACACTGTCAGTGTGTGGTATTGAGGGAGTGATACCCTGTCAGTGTGTGGTACGGAGGGAGTGGTATACTATCAGTGTGTGGTATCGAGGGAGTGATACACCGTCAGTGTGCGGTACCGAGGGAGTGCAACACCGTCAGTGTGTGATACCGAGGGAGTGATACACTGTCAGTGTGTGGTACTGAGGGAGTGATACACTGTCACTGTGTGGTACTGAGGGAGTGCAACACCGTCAGTGTGTGGTACCGAGGGAGTGATACACTGTCAGTGTGTGGTACCGAGGGAGTGATACACTGTCAGTGTGTGGTACCGAGGGAGTGATACACTGTCAGTGTATGTTACTGAGGGAGTGATACACTGGCAGTGTGTGGTACCAAGGGAGTGATACACTGTCAGTTTGTGGTACCGAGGGAGTGATACACTGTCAGTGTGTGGTACCGAGGGAGTGATACACTGTCAGTGTGTGGTACTGAGGGAGTGATACACTGTCAGTGTGTGGTACTGAGGGAGTGATACACTGTCAGTGTGTGGTACCGAGGGAGTGATACACTGTCAGTGTGTGGTACCGAGGGAGTGATACACTGTCAGTGTGTGGTACCGAGGGAGTGATACACTGTCAGTGTGAGGTACCGAGGGAGTGATACACTGTCAGTGTGTGGTACCGAGGGAGTGATACACTGTCAGTGTGTGGTACTGAGGGAGTGATACACTGTCAGTGTGTGGTACGGAGGGAGTGATACACTGTCAGTGTGTGGTACCGAGGGAGTGATACACTGTCAGTGTGTGGTACTGAGGGAGTGATACACTGTCAGTGTGTGGTACTGAGG